>NW_028270148.1:3396499-3696499 GCF_037043375.1 Chiloscyllium plagiosum
CCCGGTATGTGACTATACCCCGGTATGAGACTATACCCCGGAATGTGACTATACCCCGGTATGTGACTATACCCCGGAATGTGACTATACCCCGGTATGTGACTATACCCCGGTATGAGACTACACCCGGTATGTGACTATACCCCGGTATGAGACTATACCCCGGTATGTGACTATACCCCGGTATGTGACTATACCCCGGAATGTGACTATACCCCGGTATGTGACTATACCCCGGTATGAGACTATACCCCGGTATGTGACTATACCCCGGTATGTGACTATACCCCGGAATGTGACTATACCCCGGTATGTGACTATACCCCGGAATGTGACTATACCCCGGTATGTGACTATACCCCGGTATGAGACTATACCCCGGTATGTGACTATACCCCGGAATGTGACTATACCCCGGAATGTGACTATACCCCGGAATGTGACTATACCCCGGTATGTGACTATACCCCGGTATGTGACTATACCCCGGTATGTGACTATACCCCGGAATGTGACTATACCCCGGAATGTGACTATACCCCGGAATGTGACTATACCCCGGTATGTGACTATACCCCGGTATGTGACTATACCCCGGTATGTGACTATACCCCGGAATGTGACTATACCCCGGAATGTGACTACACCCCGGAATGTGACTATACCCCGGTATGTGACTATACCCCGGTATGTGACTATACCCCGGTATGTGACTATACCCCGGTATGTGACTATACCCCGGAATGTGACTACACCCCGGAATGTGACTATACCCCGGAATGTGACTATACCCCGGTATGTGACTATACCCCGGAATGTGACTATACCCCGGAATGTGACTATACCCCGGTATGTGACTATACCCCGGTATGTGACTATACCCCGGAATGTGACTATACCCCGGTATGTGACTATACCCCGGTATGTGACTATACCCCGGTATGTGACTATACCCCGGAATGTGACTATACCCCGGAATGTGACTATACCCCGGTATGTGACTATACCCCGGTATGTGACTATACCCCGGTATGTGACTATACCCCGGTATGTGACTATACCCCGGTATGAGACTATACCCCGGTATGTGACTATACCCCGGTATGTGACTATACCCCGGTATGTGACTATACCCCGGTATGTGACTATACCCCGGTATGTGACTATACCCCGGTATGTGACTATACCCCGGTATGTGACTATACCCCGGTATGTGACTATACCCCGGAATGTGACTATACCCCGGAATGTGACTATACCCCGGTATGAGACTATACCCCGGTATGTGACTATACCCCGGTATGTGACTATACCCCGGAATGTGACTACACCCCGGTATGTGACTATACCCCGGTATGTGACTATACCCCGGTATGTGACTATACCCCGGTATGAGACTATACCCCGGAATGTGACTATACCCCGGTATGTGACTATACCCCGGTATGTGACTATACCCCGGTATGTGACTATACCCCGGAATGTGACTATACCCCGGAATGTGACTATACCCCGGTATGTGACTATACCCCGGTATGTGACTATACCCCGGTATGTGACTATACCCCGGAATGTGACTATACCCCGGTATGTGACTATACCCCGGTATGTGACTATACCCCGGTATGTGACTATACCCCGGTATGTGACTATACCCCGGAATGTGACTATACCCCGGTATGTGACTATACCCCGGTATGTGACTATACCCCGGTATGTGACTATACCCCGGAATGTGACTATACCCCGGTATGTGACTATACCCCGGTATGTGACTATACCCCGGAATGTGACTATACCCCGGAATGTGACTATACCCCGGTATGTGACTATACCCCGGTATGTGACTATACCCCGGTATGAGACTATACCCCGGAATGTGACTATACCCCGGTATGTGACTATACCCCGGTATGTGACTATACCCCGGTATGTGACTATACCCCGGTATGTGACTATACCCCGGTATGAGACTATACCCCGGTATGTGACTATACCCCGGTATGTGACTATACCCCGGTATGTGACTATACCCCGGTATGTGACTATACCCCGGTATGTGACTATACCCCGGAATGTGACTATACCCCGGTATGAGACTATACCCCGGAATGTGACTATACCCCGGTATGAGACTATACCCCGGAATGTGACTATACCCCGGAATGTGACTATACCCCGGAATGTGACTATACCCCGGAATGTGACTATACCCCGGTATGTGACTATACCCCGGAATGTGACTATACCCCGGAATGTGACTATACCCCGGTATGAGACTATACCCCGGAATGTGACTATACCCCGGTATGTGACTATACCCCGGTATGTGACTATACCCCGGTATGAGACTATACCCCGGAATGTGACTATACCCCGGAATGTGACTATACCCCGGAATGTGACTATACCCCGGAATGTGACTATACCCCGGTATGTGACTATACCCCGGAATGTGACTATACCCCGGAATGTGACTATACCCCGGTATGAGACTATACCCCGGAATGTGACTATACCCCGGAATGTGACTATACCCCGGTATGTGACTATACCCCGGTATGAGACTATACCCCGGTATGTGACTACACCCCGGTATGTGACTATACCCCGGTATGTGACTATACCCCGGTATGTGACTATACCCCGGTATGTGACTATACCCCGGTATGTGACTATACCCCGGTATGTGACTACACCCCGGTATGTGACTACTACCCCGGTATGTGACTATACCCCGGTATGTGACTATACCCCGGAATGTGACTACACCCCGGAATGTGACTATACCCCGGTTTGAGACTATACCCCGGTATGTGACTATACCCCGGAATGTGACTATACCCCGGTATGTGACTATACCCCGGTATGTGACTACACCCCGGAATGTGACTATACCCCGGAATGTGACTATACCCCGGTATGTGACTATACCCCGGTATGTGACTATACCCCGGTATGAGACTATACCCCGGTATGAGACTATACCCCGGTATGTGACTATACCCCGGTATGTGACTATACCCCGGAATGTGACTACACCCCGGTATGTGACTATACCCCGGAATGTGACTATACCCCGGAATGTGACTATACCCCGGTATGTGACTATACCCCGGTATGTGACTACACCCCGGAATGTGACTATACCCCGGAATGTGACTATACCCCGGTATGTGACTATACCCCGGTATGTGACTACACCCCGGAATGTGACTATACCCCGGAATGTGACTATACCCCGGTATGAGACTATACCCCGGTATGTGACTACACCCCGGAATGTGACTATACCCCGGAATGTGACTATACCCCGGTATGTGACTATACCCCGGTATGTGACTATACCCCGGTATGAGACTATACCCCGGTATGTGACTATACCCCGGTATGAGACTATACCCCGGTATGTGACTATACCCCGGTATGTGACTACACCCCGGAATGTGACTATACCCCGGAATGTGACTATACCCCGGTATGTGACTATACCCCGGTATGTGACTATACCCCGGAATGTGACTATACCCCGGAATGTGACTATACCCCGGTATGTGACTATACCCCGGAATGTGACTATACCCCGGTATGTGACTATACCCCGGTATGAGACTATACCCCGGTATGTGACTATACCCCGGTATGTGACTATACCCCGGAATGTGACTATACCCCGGTATGTGACTATACCCCGGTATGTGACTATACCCCGGAATGTGACTATACCCCGGTATGTGACTATACCCCGGTATGAGACTATACCCCGGTATGTGACTATACCCCGGTATGTGACTATACCCCGGAATGTGACTATACCCCGGAATGTGACTATACCCCGGTATGAGACTATACCCCGGAATGTGACTATACCCCGGAATGTGACTATACCCCGGTATGTGACTATACCCCGGTATGAGACTATACCCCGGTATGTGACTACACCCCGGTATGTGACTATACCCCGGTATGTGACTATACCCCGGTATGTGACTATACCCCGGTATGTGACTATACCCCGGAATGTGACTATACCCCGGTATGAGACTATACCCCGGTATGTGACTATACCCCGGAATGTGACTATACCCCGGTATGTGACTATACCCCGGTATGTGACTACACCCCGGAATGTGACTATACCCCGGAATGTGACTATACCCCGGTATGTGACTATACCCCGGTATGTGACTATACCCCGGTATGAGACTATACCCCGGTATGAGACTATACCCCGGTATGTGACTATACCCCGGTATGTGACTATACCCCGGTATGTGACTACACCCCGGAATGTGACTATACCCCGGAATGTGACTATACCCCGGTATGTGACTATACCCCGGTATGTGACTACACCCCGGAATGTGACTATACCCCGGAATGTGACTATACCCCGGTATGAGACTATACCCCGGTATGTGACTACACCCCGGAATGTGACTATACCCCGGAATGTGACTATACCCCGGTATGTGACTATACCCCGGTATGTGACTATACCCCGGTATGAGACTATACCCCGGTATGAGACTATACCCCGGTATGTGACTATACCCCGGAATGTGACTATACCCCGGTATGAGACTATACCCCGGTATGTGACTATACCCCGGTATGAGACTATACCCCGGTATGTGACTATACCCCGGAATGTGACTATACCCCGGTATGTGACTATACCCCGGAATGTGACT
This sequence comes from Chiloscyllium plagiosum, assembly GCF_037043375.1. NCBI lineage: Eukaryota > Metazoa > Chordata > Chondrichthyes > Orectolobiformes > Hemiscylliidae > Chiloscyllium > Chiloscyllium plagiosum. The sequence goes on from NW_028270148.1 coordinate 3,401,194, forward strand.
ATACCCCGGAATGTGACTATACCCCGGTATGTGACTATACCCCGGAATGTGACTATACCCCGGTATGTGACTATACCCCGGTATGTGACTATACCCCGGTATGTGACTATACCCCGGTATGAGACTATACCCCGGAATGTGACTATACCCCGGTATGTGACTATACCCCGGAATGTGACTATACCCCGGTATGAGACTATACCCCGGTATGTGACTATACCCCGGAATGTGACTATACCCCGGTATGAGACTATACCCCGGTATGTGACTATACCCCGGTATGTGACTATACCCCGGTATGTGACTATACCCCGGTATGTGACTACACCCCGGTATGTGACTACACCCCGGAATGTGACTATACCCCGGTATGTGACTATACCCCGGAATGTGACTATACCCCGGTATGAGACTATACCCCGGTATGTGACTATACCCCGGAATGTGACTATACCCCGGTATGTGACTATACCCCGGTATGTGACTACACCCCGGAATGTGACTATACCCCGGAATGTGACTATACCCCGGTATGAGACTATACCCCGGTATGAGACTATACCCCGGTATGTGACTATACCCCGGTATGTGACTACACCCCGGAATGTGACTATACCCCGGAATGTGACTATACCCCGGAATGTGACTATACCCCGGTATGTGACTATACCCCGGAATGTGACTATACCCCGGTATGTGACTATACCCCGGTATGTGACTATACCCCGGTATGAGACTATACCCCGGAATGTGACTATACCCCGGTATGTGACTATACCCCGGTATGTGACTATACCCCGGAATGTGACTACACCCCGGAATGTGACTATACCCCGGTATGTGACTATACCCCGGTATGTGACTATACCCCGGTATGTGACTATACCCCGGTATGAGACTATACCCCGGTATGTGACTATACCCCGGTATGAGACTATACCCCGGTATGTGACTATACCCCGGAATGTGACTACACCCCGGAATGTGACTATACCCCGGTATGTGACTATACCCCGGTATGTGACTATACCCCGGTATGTGACTATACCCCGGTATGAGACTATACCCCGGTATGTGACTATACCCCGGTATGAGACTATACCCCGGTATGTGACTATACCCCGGTATGAGACTATACCCCGGTATGTGACTATACCCCGGAATGTGACTATACCCCGGAATGTGACTATACCCCGGTATGTGACTATACCCCGGTATGTGACTATACCCCGGTATGTGACTATACCCCGGTATGAGACTATACCCCGGTATGTGACTATACCCCGGTATGAGACTATACCCCGGTATGTGACTATACCCCGGAATGTGACTATACCCCGGTATGTGACTATACCCCGGAATGTGACTACACCCCGGAATGTGACTACACCCCGGTATGTGACTATACCCCGGTATGTGACTATACCCCGGAATGTGACTATACCCCGGTATGTGACTATACCCCGGAATGTGACTATACCCCGGTATGTGACTATACCCCGGAATGTGACTACACCCCGGTATGTGACTACACCCCGGAATGTGACTATACCCCGGTATGTGACTATACCCCGGAATGTGACTATACCCCGGTATGTGACTATACCCCGGTATGTGACTATACCCCGGAATGTGACTATACCCCGGAATGTGACTATACCCCGGAATGTGACTATACCCCGGAATGTGACTATACCCCGGTATGTGACTATACCCCGGAATGTGACTATACCCCGGAATGTGACTATACCCCGGTATGAGACTATACCCCGGTATGAGACTATACCCCGGAATGTGACTATACCCCGGTATGTGACTATACCCCGGTATGTGACTATACCCCGGAATGTGACTATACCCCGGTATGTGACTATACCCCGGTATGAGACTATACCCCGGAATGTGACTATACCCCGGAATGTGACTATACCCCGGTATGTGACTATACCCCGGAATGTGACTATACCCCGGTATGTGACTATACCCCGGTATGAGACTATACCCCGGAATGTGACTATACCCCGGTATGTGACTACACCCCGGTATGTGACTATACCCCGGTATGTGACTATACCCCGGTATGTGACTATACCCCGGTATGTGACTATACCCCGGTATGAGACTATACCCCGGTATGAGACTATACCCCGGAATGTGACTATACCCCGGTATGTGACTATACCCCGGTATGTGACTATACCCCGGAATGTGACTATACCCCGGTATGTGACTATACCCCGGTATGTGACTATACCCCGGAATGTGACTATACCCCGGTATGTGACTATACCCCGGAATGTGACTATACCCCGGAATGTGACTACACCCCGGTATGTGACTATACCCCGGTATGTGACTATACCCCGGAATGTGACTATACCCCGGTATGTGACTATACCCCGGAATGTGACTATACCCCGGAATGTGACAATACCCCGGTATGTGACTATACCCCGGAATGTGACTATACCCCGGAATGTGACTATACCCCGGTATGTGACTATACCCCGGAATGTGACTATACCCCGGAATGTGACTATACCCCGGTATGTGACTATACCCCGGAATGTGACTATACCCCGGTATGTGACTATACCCCGGAATGTGACTATACCCCGGAATGTGACAATACCCCGGTATGTGACTATACCCCGGTATGTGACTACACCCCGGTATGTGACTATACCCCGGAATGTGACTATACCCCGGTATGTGACTATACCCCGGAATGTGACTATACCCCGGAATGTGACTATACCCCGGTATGTGACTATACCCCGGAATGTGACTATACCCCGGTATGTGACTATACCCCGGAATGTGACTATACCCCGGAATGTGACAATACCCCGGAATGTGACTATACCCCGGAATGTGACTATACCCCGGTATGTGACTATACCCCGGAATGTGACTATACCCCGGTATGTGACTATACCCCGGAATGTGACTATACCCCGGTATGTGACTATACCCCGGAATGTGACTATACCCCGGTATGAGACTATACCCCGGTATGTGACTACACCCCGGTATGTGACTACACCCCGGAATGTGACTATACCCCGGAATGTGACTACACCCCGGTATGTGACTATACCCCGGAATGAGACTATACCCCGGTATGTGACTATACCCCGGTATGTGACTATACCCCGGTATGAGACTATACCCCGGTATGAGACTATACCCCGGAATGTGACTATACCCCGGAATGTGACTATACCCCGGTATGTGACTATACCCCGGTATGAGACTATACCCCGGAATGTGACTATACCCCGGTATGAGACTATACCCCGGTATGTGACTACACCCCGGTATGTGACTATACCCCGGTATGAGACTATACCCCGGTATGAGACTATACCCCGGAATGTGACTATACCCCGGAATGTGACTATACCCCGGTATGTGACTATACCCCGGTATGAGACTATACCCCGGAATGTGACTATACCCCGGAATGTGACTACACCCCGGTATGAGACTATACCCCGGTATGAGACTATACCCCGGAATGTGACTATACCCCGGAATGTGACTATACCCCGGTATGAGACTATACCCCGGAATGTGACTATACCCCGGTATGAGACTATACCCCGGAATGTGACTATACCCCGGAATGTGACTATACCCCGGTATGTGACTATACCCCGGTATGAGACTATACCCCGGAATGTGACTATACCCCGGTATGTGACTATACCCCGGAATGTGACTATACCCCGGAATGTGACTATACCCCGGAATGTGACTATACCCCGGAATGTGACTATACCCCGGAATGTGACTATACCCCGGTATGTGACTATACCCCGGTATGTGACTATACCCCGGAATGTGACTATACCCCGGTATGTGACTATACCCCGGTATGTGACTATACCCCGGAATGTGACTACACCCCGGTATGTGACTATACCCCGGTATGTGACTATACCCCGGTATGTGACTATACCCCGGTATGTGACTACACCCCGGTATGTGACTACACCCCGGTATGTGACTATACCCCGGTATGTGACTACACCCCGGTATGAGACTATACCCCGGTATGTGACTATACCCCGGTATGAGACTATACCCCGGAATGTGACTATACCCCGGTATGTGACTATACCCCGGTATGAGACTATACCCCGGAATGTGACTATACCCCGGAATGTGACTATACCCCGGAATGTGACTATACCCCGGTATGTGAGTATACCCCGGAATGTGACTATACCCCGGAATGTGACTATACCCCGGTATGTGAGTATACCCCGGTATGTGACTATACCCCGGTATGAGACTATACCCCGGTATGTGACTATACCCCGGTATGTGAGTATACCCCGGTATGTGACTATACCCCGGTATGAGACTATACCCCGGAATGTGACTATACCCCGGAATGTGACTATACCCCGGAATGTGACTATACCCCGGAATGTGACTATACCCCGGTATGAGACTATACCCCGGAATGTGACTATACCCCGGAATGTGACTATACCCCGGTATGTGAGTATACCCCGGTATGTGACTATACCCCGGTATGAGACTATACCCCGGTATGTGACTATACCCCGGTATGTGAGTATACCCCGGAATGTGACTATACCCCGGTATGTGACTATACCCCGGTATGTGACTATACCCCGGAATGTGACTACACCCCGGTATGTGACTATACCCCGGTATGTGACTATACCCCGGAATGTGACTACACCCCGGTATGAGACTATACCCCGGTATGTGACTATACCCCGGTATGTGACTATACCCCGGTATGAGACTATACCCCGGAATGTGACTATACCCCGGTATGTGACTATACCCCGGAATGTGACTATACCCCGGTATGTGACTATACCCCGGTATGTGACTATACCCCGGTATGTGACTATACCCCGGTATGTGACTATACCCCGGAATGTGACTATACCCCGGTATGTGACTATACCCCGGTATGTGACTATACCCCGGAATGTGACTATACCCCGGTATGTGAGTATACCCCGGAATGTGACTATACCCCGGTATGAGACTATACCCCGGTATGAGACTATACCCCGGTATGTGACTATACCCCGGAATGTGACTATACCCCGGTATGAGACTATACCCCGGAATGTGACTATACCCCGGTATGTGACTATACCCCGGAATGTGACTATACCCCGGAATGTGACTATACCCCGGAATGTGACTATACCCCGGAATGTGACTATACCCCGGTATGTGACTACACCCCGGTATGTGACTATACCCCGGTATGTGACTATACCCCGGTATGTGACTATACCCCGGAATGTGACTATACCCCGGTATGTGACTATACCCCGGAATGTGACTATACCCCGGTATGTGACTATACCCCGGAATGAGACTACACCCCGGTATGTGACTATACCCCGGAATGTGACTATACCCCGGTATGTGACTATACCCCGGTATGTGACTATACCCCGGAATGTGACTATACCCCGGTATGTGACTATACCCCGGAATGAGACTACACCCCGGTATGTGACTATACCCCGGAATGTGACTATACCCCGGTATGTGACTATACCCCGGTATGTGACTATACCCCGGAATGTGACTATACCCCGGAATGTGACTATACCCCGGAATGTGACTATACCCCGGAATGTGACTATACCCCGGTATGAGACTACACCCCGGTATGTGACTATACCCCGGAATGTGATTATACCCCGGAATGTGACTATACCCCGGAATGTGACTATACCCCGGAATGTGACTATACCCCGGTATGTGACTATACCCCGGTATGTGTCTATACCCCGGTATGAGACTACACCCCGGTATGTGACTATACCCCGGAATGTGACTATACCCCGGTATGTGACTATACCCCGGAATGTGACTATACCCCGGTATGTGACTATACCCCGGTATGTGACTACACCCCGGTATGTGACTACACCCCGGAATGTGACTATACCCCGGTATGTGACTATACCCCGGAATGTGACTATACCCCGGTATGTGACTATACCCCGGTATGTGACTATACCCCGGAATGTGACTATACCCCGGTATGTGACTATACCCCGGTATGTGACTATACCCCGGTATGAGACTACACCCCGGTATGTGACTATACCCCGGTATGTGACTATACCCCGGTATGTGACTATACCCCGGAATGTGACTATACCCCGGAATGTGACTATACCCCGGTATGTGACTATACCCCGGAATGTGACTATACCCCGGTATGTGACTATACCCCGGTATGTGACTATACCCCGGAATGTGACTATACCCCGGTATGTGACTATACCCCGGTATGTGACTATACCCCGGTATGAGACTACACCCCGGTATGTGACTATACCCCGGTATGTGACTATACCCCGGTATGTGACTATACCCCGGAATGTGACTATACCCCGGTATGTGACTATACCCCGGTATGTGACTATACCCCGGAATGTGACTATACCCCGGTATGTGACTATACCCCGGTATGTGACTATACCCCGGTATGAGACTACACCCCGGTATGTGACTATACCCCGGTATGTGACTATACCCCGGTATGTGACTATACCCCGGAATGTGACTATACCCCGGAATGTGACTATACCCCGGAATGTGACTATACCCCGGTATGTGACTACACCCCGGAATGTGACTATACCCCGGAATGTGACTATACCCCGGAATGTGACTACACCCCGGTATGTGACTATACCCCGGTATGTGACTATACCCCGGTATGTGACTATACCCCGGAATGTGACTATACCCCGGTATGTGACTACACCCCGGTATGTGACTATACCCCGGAATGTGACTATACCCCGGAATGTGACTACACCCCGGTATGTGACTATACCCCGGAATGTGACTATACCCCGGTATGAGACTACACCCCGGTATGTGACTATACCCCGGAATGTGACTATACCCCGGAATGTGACTATACCCCGGTATGTGACTATAACCCGGTATGTGACTATACCCCGGTATGAGACTATACCCCGGTATGTGACTACACCCCGGTATGTGACTATACCCCGGAATGTGACTATACCCCGGTATGAGACTATACCCCGGAATGTGACTATACCCCGGTATGTGACTATACCCCGGTATGAGACTATACCCCGGTATGTGAATATACCCCGGAATGTGACTATACCCCGGTATGTGACTATACCCCGGTATGAGACTATACCCCGGTATGTGACTACACCCCGGTATGAGACTACACCCCGGTATGTGACTATACCCCGGAATGTGACTATACCCCGGTATGAGACTATACCCCGGAATGTGACTATACCCCGGTATGTGACTATACCCCGGTATGAGACTATACCCCGGTATGTGACTATACCCCGGTATGTGACTATACCCCGGTATGTGACTATACCCCGGTATGAGACTATACCCCGGTATGAGACTATACCCCGGTATGTGACTATACCCCGGTATGTGACTATACCCCGGAATGTGACTATACCCCGGAATGTGACTACACCCCGGTATGTGACTATACCCCGGTATGAGACTATACCCCGGTATGTGACTATACCCCGGTATGTGACTACACCCCGGTATGTGACTACACCCCGGTATGTGACTATACCCCGGTATGTGACTATACCCCGGAATGTGACTATACCCCGGAATGTGACTATACCCCGGTATGTGACTATACCCCGGTATGAGACTATACCCCGGTATGTGACTATACCCCGGTATGAGACTACACCCCGGTATGTGACTATACCCCGGTATGTGACTATACCCCGGTATGAGACTATACCCCGGTATGTGACTATACCCCGGTATGTGACTACACCCCGGTATGTGACTATACCCCGGTATGTGACTACACCCCGGAATGTGACTACACCCCGGTATGTGACTATACCCCGGTATGTGACTATACCCCGGTATGTGACTATACCCCGGTATGTGACTACACCCCGGTATGTGACTACACCCCGGAATGTGACTATACCCCGGTATGTGACTATACCCCGGTATGAGACTATACCCCGGTATGTGACTATACCCCGGTATGTGACTATACCCCGGTATGTGACTATACCCCGGTATGAGACTATACCCCGGTATGAGACTATACCCCGGTATGAGACTATACCCCGGAATGTGACTACACCCCGGTATGTGACTACACCCCGGAATGTGACTATACCCCGGTATGTGACTATACCCCGGTATGTGACTATACCCCGGTATGTGACTATACCCCGGAATGTGACTATACCCCGGAATGTGACTATACCCCGGTATGTGACTATACCCCGGTATGTGACTATACCCCGGAATGTGACTATACCCCGGTATGTGACTATACCCCGGTATGTGACTATACCCCGGAATGTGACTATACCCCGGAATGTGACTATACCCCGGTATGTGACTACACCCCGGTATGTGACTATACCCCGGTATGTGACTATACCCCGGAATGTGACTATACCCCGGAATGTGACTATACCCCGGTATGAGACTATACCCCGGAATGTGACTATACCCCGGTATGTGACTATACCCCGGTATGTGACTATACCCCGGTATGAGACTATACCCCGGAATGTGACTACACCCCGGTATGTGACTACACCCCGGTATGTGACTACACCCCGGTATGTGACTATACCCCGGTATGTGACTATACCCCGGTATGTGACTATACCCCGGAATGTGACTATACCCCGGAATGTGACTATACCCCGGTATGAGACTATACCCCGGAATGTGACTATACCCCGGTATGTGACTACACCCCGGTATGTGACTATACCCCGGAATGTGACTATACCCCGGTATGTGACTATACCCCGGTATGTGACTATACCCCGGTATGAGACTATACCCCGGAATGTGACTACACCCCGGTATGTGACTACACCCCGGTATGTGACTACACCCCGGTATGTGACTATACCCCGGTATGTGACTATACCCCGGTATGTGACTATACCCCGGAATGTGACTATACCCCGGTATGTGACTATACCCCGGTATGTGACTATACCCCGGTATGTGACTACACCCCGGTATGTGACTATACCCCGGTATGTGACTATACCCCGGAATGTGACTATACCCCGGTATGTGACTATACCCCGGTATGTGACTATACCCCGGTATGTGACTACACCCCGGTATGTGACTACACCCCGGTATGAGACTATACCCCGGAATGTGACTATACCCCGGAATGTGACTATACCCCGGTATGAGACTATACCCCGGTATGTGACTATACCCCGGAATGTGACTATACCCCGGAATGTGACTATACCCCGGAATGTGACTATACCCCGGTATGTGACTATACCCCGGTATGTGACTACACCCCGGAATGTGACTATACCCCGGAATGTGACTATACCCCGGAATGTGACTATACCCCGGTATGTGACTATACCCCGGAATGTGACTATACCCCGGTATGTGACTACACCCCGGTATGTGACTATACCCCGGAATGTGACTATACCCCGGAATGTGACTATACCCCGGTATGTGACTATACCCCGGTATGTGACTACACCCCGGAATGTGACTATACCCCGGAATGTGACTATACCCCGGAATGTGACTATACCCCGGTATGTGACTATACCCCGGTATGTGACTATACCCCGGAATGTGACTATACCCCGGTATGTGACTATACCCCGGAATGTGACTATACCCCGGTATGTGACTACACCCCGGAATGTGACTACACCCCGGAATGTGACTATACCCCGGAATGTGACTATACCCCGGAATGTGACTATACCCCGGAATGTGACTACACCCCGGAATGTGACTACACCCCGGAATGTGACTATACCCCGGTATGTGACTATACCCCGGTATGTGACTACACCCCGGAATGTGACTATACCCCGGTATGTGACTATACCCCGGTATGTGACTATACCCCGGTATGTGACTACACCCCGGAATGTGACTATACCCCGGTATGTGACTATACCCCGGTATGTGACTATACCCCGGTATGTGACTATACCCCGGTATGTGACTACACCCCGGAATGTGACTATACCCCGGAATGTGACTATACCCCGGAATGTGACTATACCCCGGTATGTGACTATACCCCGGTATGTGACTATACCCCGGAATGTGACTATACCCCGGTATGTGACTATACCCCGGAATGTGACTATACCCCGGTATGTGACTACACCCCGGTATGTGACTATACCCCGGAATGTGACTATACCCCGGAATGTGACTATACCCCGGTATGTGACTATACCCCGGTATGTGACTACACCCCGGAATGTGACTATACCCCGGAATGTGACTATACCCCGGAATGTGACTATACCCCGGTATGTGACTATACCCCGGTATGTGACTATACCCCGGAATGTGACTATACCCCGGAATGTGACTATACCCCGGAATGTGACTATACCCCGGAATGTGACTATACCCCGGTATGTGACTACACCCCGGTATGTGACTATACCCCGGAATGTGACTATACCCCGGTATGAGACTATACCCCGGAATGTGACTATACCCCGGTATGTGACTACACCCCGGAATGTGACTATACCCCGGTATGAGACTATACCCCGGAATGTGACTATACCCCGGTATGTGACTATACCCCGGTATGTGACTACACCCCGGTATGTGACTATACCCCGGTATGTGACTACACCCCGGTATGTGACTATACCCCGGAATGTGACTATACCCCGGTATGTGACTACACCCCGGAATGTGACTATACCCCGGTATGAGACTATACCCCGGAATGTGACTATACCCCGGAATGTGACTATACCCCGGTATGTGACTACACCCCGGTATGTGACTATACCCCGGTATGTGACTATACCCCGGTATGTGACTATACCCCGGAATGTGACTATACCCCGGAATGTGACTATACCCCGGTATGTGACTATACCCCGGTATGAGACTATACCCCGGTATGTGACTACACCCCGGTATGTGACTATACCCCGGTATGTGACTATACCCCGGTATGTGACTACACCCCGGTATGAGACTATACCCCGGTATGAGACTATACCCCGGAATGTGACTACACCCCGGTATGTGACTATACCCCAGTATGTGACTATACCCCGGTATGAGACTATACCCCGGAATGTGACTATACCCCGGAATGTGACTATACCCCGGAATGTGACTATACCCCGGAATGTGACTATACCCCGGAATGTGACTATACCCCGGTATGTGACTACACCCCGGTATGTGACTACACCCCGGAATGTGACTATACCCCGGAATGTGACTATACCCCGGAATGTGACTATACCCCGGAATGTGACTATACCCCGGTATGTGACTACACCCCGGAATGTGACTACACCCCGGTATGTGACTATACCCCGGAATGTGACTATACCCCGGAATGTGACTATACCCCGGTATGAGACTATACCCCGGAATGTGACTATACCCCGGTATGTGACTATACCCCGGTATGTGACTATACCCCGGTATGTGACTACACCCCGGTATGTGACTATACCCCGGTATGTGACTACACCCCGGAATGTGACTACACCCCGGTATGTGACTATACCCCGGAATGTGACTATACCCCGGAATGTGACTATACCCCGGAATGTGACTACACCCCGGTATGTGACTATACCCCGGAATGTGACTATACCCCGGAATGTGACTATACCCCGGTATGTGACTATACCCCGGAATGTGACTATACCCCGGTATGAGACTATACCCCGGAATGTGACTATACCCCGGTATGAGACTATACCCCGGTATGTGACTATACCCCGGTATGTGACTATACCCCGGAATGTGACTATACCCCGGTATGTGACTATACCCCGGTATGTGACTATACCCCGGAATGTGACTATACCCCGGAATGTGACTATACCCCGGAATGTGACTATACCCCGGAATGTGACTATACCCCGGTATGAGACTATACCCCGGTATGTGACTATACCCCGGAATGTGACTATACCCCGGAATGTGACTATACCCCGGAATGTGACTATACCCCGGTATGAGACTATACCCCGGAATGTGATTACACCCCGGAATGTGACTATACCCCGGTATGTGACTATACCCCGGTATGAGACTATACCCCGGTATGTGACTATACCCCGGTATGTGACTACACCCCGGTATGTGACTATACCCCGGAATGTGACTACACCCCGGTATGTGACTATACCCCGGTATGTGACTATACCCCGGTATGTGACTATACCCCGGAATGTGACTATACCCCGGAATGTGACTATACCCCGGTATGAGACTATACCCCGGTATGTGACTACACCCCGGTATGTGACTACACCCCGGTATGTGACTACACCCCGGTATGTGACTATACCCCGGTATGTGACTATACCCCGGAATGTGACTATACCCCGGAATGTGACTATACCCCGGAATGTGACTATACCCCGGTATGAGACTATACCCCGGTATGTGACTATACCCCGGAATGTGACTATACCCCGGTATGTGACTATACCCCGGAATGTGACTATACCCCGGTATGTGACTATACCCCGGAATGTGACTATACCCCGGTATGTGACTATACCCCGGTATGTGACTATACCCCGGTATGTGACTATACCCCGGAATGTGACTATACCCCGGAATGTGACTATACCCCGGTATGAGACTATACCCCGGTATGTGACTATACCCCGGAATGTGACTATACCCCGGAATGTGACTATACCCCGGAATGTGACTATACCCCGGTATGAGACTATACCCCGGTATGTGACTACACCCCGGTATGTGACTATACCCCGGAATGTGACTATACCCCGGTATGAGACTATACCCCGGTATGTGACTATACCCCGGTATGAGACTATACCCCGGTATGTGACTATACCCCGGTATGTGACTATACCCCGGTATGTGACTATACCCCGATATGTGACTATACCCCGGTATGAGACTATACCCCGGTATGTGACTATACCCCGGTATGTGACTACACCCCGGAATGTGACTATACCCCGGAATGTGACTATACCCCGGTATGTGACTATACCCCGGTATGAGACTATACCCCGGTATGTGACTATACCCCGGTATGTGACTATACCCCGGTATGAGACTATACCCCGGAATGTGACTATACCCCGGTATGAGACTATACCCCGGTATGTGACTATACCCCGGAATGTGACTATACCCCGGTATGTGACTATACCCCGGTATGAGACTATACCCCGGTATGTGACTACACCCCGGAATGTGACTATACCCCGGAATGTGACTATACCCCGGTATGTGACTATACCCCGGTATGTGACTATACCCCGGTATGAGACTATACCCCGGAATGTGACTATACCCCGGTATGAGACTATACCCCGGTATGTGACTATACCCCGGTATGAGACTATACCCCGGTATGAGACTATACCCCGGTATGTGACTATACCCCGGTATGAGACTATACCCCGGAATGTGACTATACCCCGGTATGAGACTATACCCCGGTATGTGACTATACCCCGGTATGAGACTATACCCCGGTATGTGACTATACCCCGGTATGTGACTACACCCCGGTATGTGACTATACCCCGGAATGTGACTATACCCCGGTATGAGACTATACCCCGGAATGTGACTATACCCCGGAATGTGACTATACCCCGGAATGTGACTACACCCCGGTATGTGACTATACCCCGGTATGTGACTATACCCCGGTATGTGACTATACCCCGGAATGTGACTATACCCCGGTATGTGACTATACCCCGGTATGTGACTATACCCCGGAATGTGACTATACCCCGGAATGTGACTATACCCCGGTATGTGACTATACCCCGGAATGTGACTATACCCCGGAATGTGACTATACCCCGGTATGTGACTATACCCCGGTATGTGACTACACCCCGGTATGTGACTATACCCCGGAATGTGACTATACCCCGGAATGTGACTATACCCCGGTATGAGACTATACCCCGGTATGTGACTACACCCCGGTATGTGACTACACCCCGGTATGTGACTATACCCCGGAATGTGACTATACCCCGGTATGAGACTATACCCCGGAATGTGACTATACCCCGGTATGTGACTACACCCCGGAATGTGACTATACCCCGGTATGTGACTATACCCCGGAATGTGACTATACCCCGGTATGTGACTACACCCCGGTATGTGACTATACCCCGGTATGTGACTATACCCCGGTATGTGACTACACCCCGGTATGTGACTATACCCCGGTATGTGACTATACCCCGGTATGTGACTATACCCCGGAATGTGACTATACCCCGGTATGTGACTATACCCCGGAATGTGACTATACCCCGGAATGTGACTATACCCCGGAATGTGACTATACCCCGGTATGAGACTATACCCCGGAATGTGACTATACCCCGGTATGAGACTATACCCCGGAATGTGACTATACCCCGGAATGTGACTATACCCCGGAATGTGACTATACCCCGGTATGAGACTATACCCCGGAATGAGACTATACCCCGGTATGTGACTATACCCCGGAATGTGACTATACCCCGGAATGTGACTATACCCCGGAATGTGACTATACCCCGGTATGTGACTATACCCCGGAATGTGACTATACCCCGGAATGTGACTATACCCCGGTATGAGACTATACCCCGGTATGTGACTATACCCCGGAATGTGACTATACCCCGGAATGTGACTATACCCCGGAATGTGACTATACCCCGGTATGTGACTATACCCCGGAATGTGACTATACCCCGGTATGTGACTATACCCCGGAATGTGACTATACCCCGGAATGTGACTATACCCCGGAATGTGACTATACCCCGGTATGAGACTATACCCCGGAATGTGACTACACCCCGGAATGTGACTATACCCCGGTATGAGACTATACCCCGGAATGTGACTATACCCCGGTATGAGACTATACCCCGGAATGTGACTATACCCCGGAATGTGACTATACCCCGGAATGTGACTACACCCCGGTATGTGACTATACCCCGGTATGTGACTACACCCCGGTATGTGACTATACCCCGGAATGTGACTATACCCCGGTATGAGACTATACCCCGGAATGTGACTATACCCCGGAATGTGACTATACCCCGGAATGTGACTACACCCCGGAATGTGACTACACCCCGGTATGTGACTACACCCCGGTATGTGACTATACCCCGGTATGTGACTATACCCCGGAATGTGACTATACCCCGGAATGTGACTATACCCCGGAATGTGACTATACCCCGGTATGTGACTATACCCCGGAATGTGACTATACCCCGGAATGTGACTATACCCCGGTATGTGACTATACCCCGGAATGTGACTATACCCCGGAATGTGACTATACCCCGGAATGTGACTACACCCCGGAATGTGACTACACCCCGGTATGTGACTACACCCCGGTATGTGACTATACCCCGGTATGTGACTATACCCCGGAATGTGACTATACCCCGGAATGTGACTATACCCCGGAATGTGACTATACCCCGGAATGAGACTATACCCCGGAATGTGACTATACCCCGGAATGTGACTATACCCCGGTATGTGACTATACCCCGGAATGTGACTATACCCCGGAATGTGACTATACCCCGGTATGAGACTATACCCCGGAATGTGACTATACCCCGGAATGTGACTATACCCCGGAATGTGACTATACCCCGGTATGAGACTATACCCCGGAATGTGACTATACCCCGGAATGTGACTACACCCCGGTATGTGACTATACCCCGGTATGTGACTATACCCCGGAATGTGACTATACCCCGGTATGAGACTATACCCCGGAATGTGACTATACCCCGGAATGTGACTACACCCCGGTATGTGACTATACCCCGGTATGTGACTATACCCCGGAATGTGACTATACCCCGGTATGAGACTATACCCCGGTATGTGACTATACCCCGGTATGTGACTACACCCCGGAATGTGACTATACCCCGGAATGTGACTATACCCCGGTATGTGACTATACCCCGGAATGTGACTATACCCCGGAATGTGACTATACCCCGGTATGTGACTATACCCCGGAATGTGACTATACCCCGGTATGAGACTATACCCCGGAATGTGACTATACCCCGGAATGTGACTATACCCCGGAATGTGACTATACCCCGGAATGTGACTATACCCCGGAATGTGACTATACCCCGGAATGTGACTACACCCCGGTATGTGACTATACCCCGGAATGTGACTATACCCCGGAATGTGACTATACCCCGGTATGTGACTACACCCCGGTATGTGACTACACCCCGGTATGTGACTATACCCCGGAATGTGACTATACCCCGGAATGTGACTACACCCCGGTATGTGACTACACCCCGGTATGTGACTATACCCCGGAATGTGACTATACCCCGGAATGTGACTATACCCCGGTATGAGACTACACCCCGGAATGTGACTATACCCCGGTATGTGACTATACCCCGGTATGTGACTATACCCCGGTATGTGACTACACCCCGGTATGTGACTATACCCCGGTATGAGACTATACCCCGGAATGTGACTACACCCCGGTATGTGACTATACCCCGGTATGTGACTATACCCCGGTATGTGACTATACCCCGGAATGTGACTATACCCCGGTATGTGACTATACCCCGGTATGTGACTACACCCCGGTATGTGACTATACCCCGGTATGTGACTATACCCCGGTATGTGACTATACCCCGGAATGTGACTATACCCCGGTATGTGACTATACCCCGGTATGTGACTATACCCCGGTATGTGACTACACCCCGGTATGTGACTATACCCCGGTATGTGACTATACCCCGGTATGTGACTACACCCCGGTATGAGACTATACCCCGGAATGTGACTACACCCCGGTATGTGACTATACCCCGGTATGTGACTATACCCCGGTATGTGACTATACCCCGGAATGTGACTATACCCCGGTATGAGACTATACCCCGGAATGTGACTATACCCCGGTATGTGACTACACCCCGGAATGTGACTATACCCCGGAATGTGACTACACCCCGGAATGTGACTACACCCCGGTATGTGACTATACCCCGGTATGTGACTATACCCCGGAATGTGACTATACCCCGGTATGTGACTACACCCCGGAATGTGACTATACCCCGGAATGTGACTACACCCCGGTATGAGACTACACCCCGGTATGTGACTATACCCCGGAATGTGACTATACCCCGGTATGTGACTATACCCCGGAATGTGACTACACCCCGGTATGTGACTATACCCCGGAATGTGACTATACCCCGGTATGTGACTATACCCCGGAATGTGACTATACCCCGGTATGTGACTATACCCCGGAATGTGACTATACCCCGGTATGAGACTACACCCCGGAATGTGACTACACCCCGGAATGTGACTATACCCCGGAATGTGACTATACCCCGGAATGTGACTATACCCCGGAATGTGACTATACCCCGGAATGTGACTACACCCCGGTATGTGACTATACCCCGGTATGAGACTATACCCCGGTATGTGACTATACCCCGGAATGTGACTACACCCCGGAATGTGACTATACCCCGGAATGTGACTATACCCCGGAATGTGACTACACCCCGGAATGTGACTATACCCCGGAATGTGACTATACCCCGGAATGTGACTATACCCCGGAATGTGACTATACCCCGGTATGTGACTATACCCCGGTATGTGACTACACCCCGGAATGTGACTACACCCCGGTATGAGACTATACCCCGGAATGTGACTATACCCCGGAATGTGACTACACCCCGGTATGTGACTATACCCCGGAATGTGACTACACCCCGGTATGTGACTATACCCCGGAATGTGACTATACCCCGGTATGTGACTATACCCCGGAATGTGACTATACCCCGGTATGTGACTATACCCCGGAATGTGACTATACCCCGGTATGTGACTATACCCCGGTATGTGACTACACCCCGGTATGTGACTATACCCCGGTATGTGACTATACCCCGGTATGTGACTATACCCCGGTATGAGACTATACCCCGGTATGTGACTATACCCCGGTATGTGACTATACCCCGGAATGTGACTATACCCCGGTATGTGACTATACCCCGGTATGTGACTACACCCCGGTATGTGACTATACCCCGGTATGTGACTATACCCCGGAATGTGACTATACCCCGGTATGTGACTATACCCCGGAATGTGACTATACCCCGGTATGTGACTATACCCCGGTATGTGACTATACCCCGGAATGTGACTACACCCCGGTATGTGACTATACCCCGGTATGTGACTATACCCCGGTATGTGACTATACCCCGGAATGTGACTACACCCCGGTATGTGACTATACCCCGGAATGTGACTATACCCCGGAATGTGACTACACCCCGGTATGAGACTATACCCCGGAATGTGACTACACCCCGGTATGTGACTATACCCCGGAATGTGACTATACCCCGGAATGTGACTATACCCCGGAATGTGACTACACCCCGGTATGTGACTATACCCTGGTATGAGACTATACCCCGGTATGTGACTATACCCCGGAATGTGACTACACCCCGGAATGTGACTATACCCCGGAATGTGACTATACCCCGGAATGTGACTACACCCCGGAATGTGACTATACCCCGGTATGAGACTATACCCCGGTATGTGACTATACCCTGGAATGTGACTACACCCCGGAATGTGACTATACCCCGGTATGAGACTATACCCCGGAATGTGACTATACCCCGGAATGTGACTATACCCCGGAATGTGACTACACCCCGGAATGTGACTACACCCCGGAATGTGACTATACCCCGGTATGTGACTATACCCCGGTATGTGACTATACCCTGGAATGTGACTATACCCCGGTATGTGACTACACCCCGGTATGAGACTATACCCCGGAATGTGACTATACCCCGGTATGTGACTATACCCCGGAATGTGACTATACCCCGGTATGTGACTATACCCTGGAATGTGACTATACCCCGGTATGTGACTACACCCCGGTATGAGACTATACCCCGGAATGTGACTATACCCCGGTATGTGACTATACCCCGGTATGAGACTATACCCCGGAATGTGACTATACCCCGGTATGTGACTACACCCCGGTATGTGACTATACCCCGGAATGTGACTATACCCCGGTATGTGACTATACCCCGGTATGTGACTATACCCCGGTATGTGACTATACCCCGGAATGTGACTATACCCCGGTATGTGACTATACCCCGGAATGTGACTATACCCCGGAATGTGACTATACCCCGGAATGTGACTATACCCCGGTATGTGACTATACCCCGGAATGTGACTATACCCCGGAATGTGACTATACCCCGGTATGTGACTATACCCCGGAATGTGACTATACCCCGGAATGTGACTATACCCCGGTATGTGACTATACCCCGGAATGTGACTATACCCCGGAATGTGACTATACCCCGGTATGTGACTATACCCCGGTATGTGACTATACCCCGGAATGTGACTACACCCCGGTATGTGACTATACCCCGGTATGTGACTATACCCCGGAATGTGACTATACCCCGGTATGTGACTATACCCCGGTATGTGACTATACCCCGGAATGTGACTATACCCCGGTATGTGACTATACCCCGGTATGTGACTATACCCCGGTATGTGACTATACCCCGGAATGTGACTATACCCCGGTATGTGACTATACCCCGGAATGTGACTATACCCCGGTATGTGACTATACCCCGGTATGAGACTATACCCCGGAATGTGACTATACCCCGGAATGTGACTATACCCCGGTATGTGACTATACCCCGGTATGAGACTATACCCCGGAATGTGACTATACCCCGGAATGTGACTATACCCCGGTATGTGACTATACCCCGGTATGTGACTATACCCCGGTATGTGACTATACCCCGGAATGTGACTATACCCCGGTATGTGACTATACCCCGGTATGAGACTATACCCCGGAATGTGACTATACCCCGGAATGTGACTATACCCCGGAATGTGACTATACCCCGGTATGTGACTATACCCCGGAATGTGACTATACCCCAGAATGTGACTACACCCCGGAATGTGACTATACCCCGGAATGTGACTATACCCCGGAATGTGACTATACCCCGGTATGTGACTATACCCCGGAATGTGACTATACCCCGGAATGTGACTATACCCCGGAATGTGACTACACCCCGGTATGTGACTATACCCCGGTATGTGACTACACCCCGGAATGTGACTATACCCCGGTATGTGACTATACCCCGGTATGTGACTATACCCCGGAATGTGACTATACCCCGGTATGTGACTATACCCCGGAATGTGACTATACCCCCGAATGTGACTACACCCCGGTATGTGACTATACCCCGGAATGTGACTATACCCCGGTATGTGACTATACCCCGGAATGTGACTATACCCCGGTATGTGACTATACCCCGGAATGTGACTACACCCCGGTATGTGACTATACCCCGGAATGTGACTATACCCCGGTATGTGACTATACCCCGGAATGTGACTATACCCCGGTATGTGACTATACCCCGGAATGTGACTATACCCCGGAATGTGACTACACCCCGGTATGTGACTATACCCCGGAATGTGACTACACCCCGGTATGTGACTATACCCCGGTATGTGACTATACCCCGGAATGTGACTATACCCCGGAATGTGACTACACCCCGGTATGTGACTATACCCCGGAATGTGACTATACCCCGGAATGTGACTACACCCCGGAATGTGACTATACCCCGGTATGTGACTACACCCCGGAATGTGACTATACCCCGGAATGTGACTATACCCCGGAATGTGACTATACCCCGGAATGTGACTATACCCAGGAATGTGACTATACCCCGGAATGTGACTACACCCCGGTATGTGACTACACCCCGGTATGTGACTATACCCCGGAATGTGACTACACCCCGGTATGTGACTATACCCCGGAATGTGACTATACCCCGGAATGTGACTATACCCCGGAATGTGACTATACCCAGGAATGTGACTATACCCCGGAATGTGACTACACCCCGGTATGTGACTACACCCCGGTATGTGACTATACCCCGGAATGTGACTACACCCCGGTATGTGACTATACCCCGGAATGTGACTATACCCCGGTATGTGACTATACCCCGGTATGTGACTACACCCCGGTATGTGACTACACCCCGGTATGTGACTATACCCCGCAATGTGACTATACCCCGGAATGTGACTATACCCCGGTATGAGACTACACCCCGGTATGTGACTATACCCCGGAATGTGACTATACCCCGCAATGTGACTATACCCCGGAATGTGACTATACCCCGGAATGTGACTATACCCCGCAATGTGACTATACCCCGGAATGTGACTATACCCCGGAATGTGACTACACCCCGCAATGTGACTATACCCCGCAATGTGACTATACCCCGGTATGTGACTATACCCCGGAATGTGACTACACCCCGGTATGTGACTACACCCCGGTATGTGACTATACCCCGGAATGTGACTATACCCCGGAATGTGACTATACCCCGGTATGTGACTATACCCCGGAATGTGACTATACCCCGGTATGTGACTATACCCCGGAATGTGACTATACCCCGGTATGTGACTATACCCCGGAATGTGACTATACCCCGGTATGTGACTATACCCCGGTATGTGACTATACCCCGGAATGTGACTATACCCCGGTATGTGACTATACCCCGGTATGTGACTATACCCCGGAATGTGACTATACCCCGGTATGTGACTATACCCCGGTATGTGACTATACCCCGGTATGTGACTATACCCCGGTATGTGACTATACCCCGGTGTGTGACTATACCCCGGTATGTGACTATACCCCGGAATGTGACTATACCCCGGTATGTGACTATACCCCGGAATGTGACTATACCCCGGTATGTGACTATACCCCGGTATGTGACTATACCCCGGAATGTGACTATACCCCGGTATGTGACTATACCCCGGTTTGTGACTATACCCCGGTATGTGACTATACCCCGGAATGTGACTATACCCCGGTATGTGACTATACCCCGGTATGTGACTATACCCCGGAATGTGACTATACCCCGGTATGTGACTATACCCCGGAATGTGACTATACCCCGGTATGTGACTACACCCCGGTATGTGACTATACCCCGGTATGTGACTATACCCCGGTATGTGACTATACCCCGGAATGTGACTATACCCCGGTATGTGACTATACCCCGGTATGTGACTATACCCCGGTATGTGACTACACCCCGGTATGTGACTATACCCCGCAATGTGACTATACCCCGGAATGTGACTATACCCCGGAATGTGACTATACCCCGGAATGTGACTATACCCCGGTATGTGACTATACCCCGGAATGTGACTATACCCCGGAATGTGACTATACCCCGGTATGAGACTATACCCCGGAATGAGACTATACCCCGGAATGTGACTATACCCCGGAATGTGACTATACCCCGGAATGTGACTATACCCCGGAATGTGACTATACCCCGGTATGTGACTATACCCCGGTATGAGACTATACCCCGCAATGTGACTATACCCCGGTATGTGACTATACCCCGGAATGTGACTATACCCCGGAATGTGACTATACCCCGGTATGAGACTATACCCCGCAATGTGACTATACCCCGGTATGTGACTATACCCCGGAATGTGACTATACCCCGGAATGTGACTATACCCCGGAATGTGACTATACCCCGGAATGTGACTACACCCCGGTATGTGACTATACCCCGGTATGAGACTATACCCCGCAATGTGACTATACCCCGGTATGTGACTATACCCCGGTATGAGACTATACCCAGAATGTGACTATACCCCGGTATGTGACTATACCCCGGTATGTGACTATACCCCGGTATGTGACTATACCCCGGAATGTGACTATACCCCGGAATGTGACTATACCCCGGAATGTGACTATACCCCGGAATGTGACTACACCCCGGTATGTGACTATACCCCGGTATGAGACTATACCCCGCAATGTGACTATACCCCGGTATGTGACTATACCCCGGTATGAGACTATACCCAGAATGTGACTATACCCCGGTATGTGACTATACCCCGGTATGTGACTATACCCCGGAATGTGACTATACCCCGGTATGTGACTATACCCCGGAATGTGACTATACCCCGGTATGTGACTATACCCCGGAATGTGACTACACCCCGGTATGTGACTACACCCCGGAATGTGACTATACCCCGGAATGTGACTATACCCCGGAATGTGACTATACCCCGGAATGTGACTACACCCCGGTATGTGACTATACCCCGGTATGAGACTATACCCCGCAATGTGACTATACCCCGGTATGTGACTATACCCCGGTATGAGACTATACCCAGAATGTGACTATACCCCGGTATGTGACTATACCCCGGTATGTGACTATACCCCGGAATGTGACTATACCCCGGTATGTGACTATACCCCGGAATGTGACTATACCCCGGTATGTGACTACACCCCGGTATGTGACTACACCCCGGTATGTGACTACACCCCGGTATGTGACTACACCCCGGAATGTGACTATACCCCGGTATGTGACTACACCCCGGTATGTGACTATACCCCGGAATGTGACTATACCCCGGTATGTGACTATACCCCGGAATGTGACTATACCCCGGTATGTGACTATACCCCGGAATGTGACTACACCCCGGTATGTGACTACACCCCGGAATGTGACTATACCCCGGAATGTGACTATACCCCGGAATGTGACTATACCCCGGAATGTGACTACACCCCGGTATGTGACTACACCCCGGAATGTGACTACACCCCGGTATGAGACTACACCCCGGTATGAGACTATACCCCGGAATGTGACTATACCCCGGAATGTGACTATACCCCGGAATGTGACTATACCCCGGTATGTGACTACACCCCGGAATGTGACTACACCCCGGTATGAGACTACACCCCGGTATGAGACTATACCCCGGTATGAGACTATACCCCGGTATGAGACTACACCCCGGAATGTGACTACACCCCGGTATGTGACTATACCCCGGTATGTGACTATACCCCGGTATGTGACTATACCCCAGAATGTGACTATACCCCGGAATGTGACTACACCCCGGTATGTGACTATACCCCGGAATGTGACTATACCCCGGAATGTGACTATACCCCGGAATGTGACTACACCCCGGAATGTGACTATACCCCGGAATGTGACTATACCCCGGTATGTGACTATACCCCGGAATGTGACTATACCCCGGAATGTGACTATACCCCGGTATGTGACTATACCCCGGTATGAGACTACACCCCGGAATGTGACTATACCCCGGTATGTGACTACACCCCGGAATGTGACTACACCCCGGAATGTGACTATACCCCGGTATGTGACTATACCCCGGTATGAGACTACACCCCGGAATGTGACTATACCCCGGAATGTGACTACACCCCGGAATGTGACTATACCCCGGTATGTGACTATACCCCGGTATGTGACTATACCCCGGTATGAGACTACACCCCGGTATGTGACTATACCCCGGAATGTGACTATACCCCGGAATGTGACTATACCCCGGTATGAGACTACACCCCGGAATGTGACTATACCCCGGAATGTGACTATACCCCGGAATGTGACTATACCCCGGTATGAGACTATACCCCGGAATGTGACTACACCCCGGTATGTGACTACACCCCGGTATGTGACTATACCCCGGTATGTGACTATACCCCGGAATGTGACTACACCCCGGTATGTGACTACACCCCGGTATGTGACTATACCCCGGTATGTGACTATACCCCGGAATGTGACTATACCCCGGAATGTGACTATACCCCGGTATGTGACTATACCCCGGAATGTGACTATACCCCGGTATGTGACTACACCCCGGAATGTGACTATACCCCGGAATGTGACTATACCCCGGTATGTGACTATACCCCGGAATGTGACTATACCCCGGAATGTGACTATACCCCGGTATGTGACTATACCCCGGTATGTGACTATACCCCGGAATGTGACTATACCCCGGAATGTGACTACACCCCGGTATGTGACTATACCCCGGAATGTGACTATACCCCGGTATGTGACTATACCCCGGAATGTGACTATACCCCGGAATGTGACTATACCCCGGTATGAGACTACACCCCGGAATGTGACTATACCCCGGAATGTGACTATACCCCGGAATGTGACTATACCCCGGTATGAGACTATACCCCGGTATGTGACTACACCCCGGAATGTGACTATACCCCGGTATGTGACTATACCCCGGTATGTGACTATACCCCGGTATGTGACTACACCCCGGTATGTGACTATACCCCGGTATGTGACTACACCCCGGAATGTGACTACACCCCGGTATGTGACTACACCCCGGTATGTGACTATACCCCGGTATGTGACTACACCCCGGAATGTGACTATACCCCGGAATGTGACTATACCCCGGAATGTGACTATACCCCGGAATGTGACTACACCCCGGTATGTGACTATACCCCGGAATGTGACTATACCCCGGAATGTGACTATACCCCGGTATGTGACTACACCCCGGAATGTGACTACACCCCGGAATGTGACTACACCCCGGAATGTGACTATACCCCGGTATGTGACTATACCCCGGAATGTGACTATACCCCGGAATGTGACTACACCCCGGTATGTGACTATACCCCGGAATGTGACTATACCCCGGTATGTGACTATACCCCGGAATGTGACTATACCCCGGAATGTGACTACACCCCGGTATGTGACTATACCCCGGAATGTGACTATACCCCGGTATGTGACTACACCCCGGAATGTGACTATACCCCGGAATGTGACTATACCCCGGTATGTGACTATACCCCGGTATGTGACTACACCCCGGAATGTGACTACACCCCGGTATGTGACTATACCCCGGTATGTGACTATACCCCGGAATGTGACTATACCCCGGAATGTGACTATACCCCGGAATGTGACTATACCCCGGTATGTGACTATACCCCGGAATGTGACTATACCCCGGAATGTGACTATACCCCGGTATGTGACTATACCCCGGTATGTGACTATACCCCGGAATGTGACTATACCCCGGTATGTGACTATACCCCGGAATGTGACTATACCCCGGAATGTGACTATACCCCGGTATGTGACTATACCCCGGAATGTGACTATACCCCGGAATGTGACTATACCCCGGTATGTGACTATACCCCGGTATGAGACTATACCCCGGTATGTGACTATACCCCGGAATGTGACTATACCCCGGTATGTGACTACACCCCGGTATGTGACTATACCCCGGAATGTGACTACACCCCGGTATGTGACTATACCCCGGAATGTGACTATACCCCGGAATGTGACTATACCCCGGTATGTGACTACACCCCGGTATGTGACTATACCCCGGAATGTGACTATACCCCGGAATGTGACTATACCCCGGTATGAGACTATACCCCGGAATGTGACTATACCCCGGAATGTGACTATACCCCGGTATGAGACTATACCCCGGAATGTGACTATACCCCGGTATGTGACTATACCCCGGAATGTGACTATACCCCGGAATGTGACTATACCCCGGTATGTGACTACACCCCGGAATGTGACTACACCCCGGAATGTGACTACACCCCGGTATGTGACTATACCCCGGTATGTGACTATACCCCGGTATGTGACTACACCCCGGAATGTGACTACACCCCGGTATGTGACTACACCCCGGTATGTGACTATACCCCGGTATGTGACTATACCCCGGTATGTGACTACACCCCGGTATGTGACTACACCCCGGTATGTGACTATACCCCGGAATGTGACTATACCCCGGAATGTGACTATACCCCGGTATGAGACTATACCCCGGAATGTGACTATACCCCGGTATGTGACTATACCCCGGAATGTGACTATACCCCGGAATGTGACTATACCCCGGTATGTGACTACACCCCGGAATGTGACTACACCCCGGAATGTGACTACACCCCGGTATGTGACTATACCCCGGTATGTGACTATACCCCGGTATGTGACTACACCCCGGAATGTGACTACACCCCGGTATGTGACTACACCCCGGTATGTGACTATACCCCGGTATGTGACTATACCCCGGTATGTGACTACACCCCGGTATGTGACTACACCCCGGTATGTGACTATACCCCGGTATGTGACTATACCCCGGTATGTGACTACACCCCGGAATGTGACTACACCCCGGAATGTGACTATACCCCGGTATGTGACTACACCCCGGAATGTGACTACACCCCGGAATGTGACTACACCCCGGTATGTGACTATACCCCGGAATGTGACTATACCCCGGAATGTGACTATACCCCGGAATGTGACTATACCCCGGTATGTGACTATACCCCGGTATGTGACTACACCCCGGTATGTGACTATACCCCGGTATGTGACTATACCCCGGTATGTGACTACACCCCGGAATGTGACTACACCCCGGAATGTGACTACACCCCGGTATGTGACTACACCCCGGTATGTGACTATACCCCGGTATGTGACTACACCCCGGTATGTGACTATACCCCGGTATGTGACTACACCCCGGAATGTGACTACACCCCGGAATGTGACTACACCCCGGTATGTGACTATACCCCGGTATGTGACTATACCCCGGTATGTGACTACACCCCGGAATGTGACTACACCCCGGAATGTGACTACACCCCGGAATGTGACTACACCCCGGTATGTGACTACACCCCGGTATGTGACTATACCCCGGAATGTGACTACACCCCGGAATGTGACTACACCCCGGAATGTGACTACACCCCGGTATGTGACTATACCCCGGTATGTGACTATACCCCGGTATGTGACTACACCCCGGAATGTGACTACACCCCGGTATGTGACTACACCCCGGAATGTGACTACACCCCGGAATGTGACTACACCCCGGTATGTGACTATACCCCGGTATGTGACTATACCCCGGTATGTGACTATACCCCGGTATGTGACTACACCCCGGAATGTGACTACACCCCGGTATGTGACTATACCCCGGTATGTGACTATACCCCGGTATGTGACTATACCCCGGTATGTGACTACACCCCGGAATGTGACTATACCCCGGAATGTGACTATACCCCGGTATGTGACTATACCCCGGTATGAGACTATACCCCGGTATGTGACTATACCCCGGAATGTGACTATACCCCGGTATGAGACTATACCCCGGAATGTGACTATACCCCGGAATGTGACTATACCCCGGAATGTGACTATACCCCGGTATGAGACTATACCCCGGAATGTGACTATACCCCGGTATGTGACTATACCCCGGAATGTGACTATACCCCGGTATGTGACTATACCCCGGAATGTGACTATACCCCGGTATGTGACTATACCCCGGTATGTGACTATACCCCGGAATGTGACTATACCCCGGAATGTGACTATACCCCGGAATGTGACTATACCCCGGTATGAGACTATACCCCGGAATGTGACTATACCCCGGAATGTGACTACACCCCGGTATGTGACTATACCCCGGAATGTGACTACACCCCGGTATGTGACTACACCCCGGAATGTGACTATACCCCGGTATGAGACTATACCCCGGAATGTGACTATACCCCGGAATGTGACTACACCCCGGTATGTGACTATACCCCGGAATGTGACTACACCCCGGTATGTGACTACACCCCGGTATGTGACTATACCCCGGTATGTGACTACACCCCGGTATGTGACTATACCCCGGTATGAGACTATACCCCGGTATGTGACTATACCCCGGAATGTGACTATACCCCGGTATGAGACTATACCCCGGTATGTGACTATACCCCGGAATGTGACTATACCCCGGAATGTGACTATACCCCGGAATGTGACTATACCCCGGTATGTGACTATACCCCGGAATGTGACTATACCCCGGTATGTGACTATACCCCGGAATGTGACTATACCCCGGAATGTGACTACACCCCGGTATGTGACTATACCCCGGAATGTGACTATACCCCGGTATGTGACTATACCCCGGTATGTGACTATACCCCGGAATGTGACTATACCCCGGAATGTGACTATACCCCGGAATGTGACTATACCCCGGTATGTGACTATACCCCGGTATGTGACTATACCCCGGAATGTGACTATACCCCGGTATGTGACTATACCCCGGTATGTGACTACACCCCGGAATGTGACTATACCCCGGTATGTGACTATACCCCGGTATGTGACTATACCCCGGAATGTGACTATACCCCGGTATGAGACTATACCCCGGTATGTGACTACACCCCGGTATGTGACTATACCCCGGAATGTGACTATACCCCGGAATGTGACTACACCCCGGAATGTGACTATACCCCGGAATGTGACTATACCCCGGAATGTGACTATACCCCGGAATGTGACTATACCCCGGAATGTGACTATACCCCGGAATGTGACTATACCCCGGTATGAGACTATACCCCGGTATGTGACTATACCCCGGTATGTGACTATACCCCGGAATGTGACTATACCCCGGTATGTGACTATACCCCGGAATGTGACTATACCCCGGTATGTGACTATACCCCGGTATGTGACTATACCCCGGTATGTGACTATACCCCGGTATGTGACTATACCCCGGTATGTGACTACACCCCGGTATGTGACTATACCCCGGTATGTGACTATACCCCGGAATGTGACTACACCCCGGAATGTGACTATACCCCGGAATGTGACTATACCCCGGAATGTGACTATACCCCGGTATGTGACTACACCCCGGAATGTGACTATACCCCGGTATGTGACTATACCCCGGAATGTGACTATACCCCGGTATGTGACTATACCCCGGTATGTGACTACACCCCGGAATGTGACTATACCCCGGTATGTGACTATACCCCGGTATGTGACTATACCCCGGAATGTGACTATACCCCGGTATGAGACTATACCCCGGTATGTGACTACACCCCGGTATGTGACTATACCCCGGTATGAGACTATACCCCGGTATGAGACTATACCCCGGTATGTGACTATACCCCGGAATGTGACTACACCCCGGAATGTGACTATACCCCGGAATGTGACTATTCCCCGGAATGTGACTATACCCCGGTATGTGACTACACCCCGGAATGTGACTATACCCCGGTATGTGACTATACCCCGGTATGTGACTATACCCCGGAATGTGACTATACCCCGGTATGTGACTATACCCCGGTATGTGACTATACCCCGGTATGTGACTATACCCCGGTATGTGACTACACCCCGGTATGTGACTATACCCCGGTATGTGACTATACCCCGGTATGTGACTATACCCCGGTATGTGACTATACCCCGGTATGTGACTACACCCCGGTATGTGACTATACCCCGGTATGTGACTATACCCCGGTATGTGACTATACCCCGGTATGTGACTACACCCCGGTATGTGACTATACCCCGGTATGTGACTATACCCCGGAATGTGACTATACCCCGGTATGAGACTACACCCCGGTATGTGACTATACCCCGGTATGAGACTATACCCCGGAATGTGACTACACCCCGGTATGTGACTATACCCCGGAATGTGACTATACCCCGGTATGTGACTATACCCCGGTATGTGACTATACCCCGGAATGTGACTATACCCCGGTATGTGACTACACCCCGGAATGTGACTATACCCCGGTATGTGACTATACCCCGGTATGTGACTATACCCCGGAATGTGACTATACCCCGGTATGTGACTATACCCCGGAATGTGACTATACCCCGGTATGTGACTATACCCCGGTATGAGACTATACCCCGGAATGTGACTATACCCCGGAATGTGACTATACCCCGGTATGTGACTATACCCCGGAATGTGACTATACCCCGGTATGTGACTATACCCCGGTATGTGAC
This sequence comes from Chiloscyllium plagiosum, assembly GCF_037043375.1. Taxonomy (NCBI): domain Eukaryota; kingdom Metazoa; phylum Chordata; class Chondrichthyes; order Orectolobiformes; family Hemiscylliidae; genus Chiloscyllium; species Chiloscyllium plagiosum. The sequence continues at coordinate 3,432,402 of NW_028270148.1, forward strand.
TACACCCCGGTATGTGACTATACCCCGGAATGTGACTATACCCCGGTATGTGACTATACCCCGGTATGTGACTACACCCCGGTATGTGACTATACCCCGGAATGTGACTATACCCCGGTATGTGACTATACCCCGGAATGTGACTATACCCCGGAATGTGACTACACCCCGGTATGTGACTATACCCCGGAATGTGACTATACCCCGGTATGTGACTATACCCCGGAATGTGACTATACCCCGGTATGTGACTATACCCCGGTATGTGACTATACCCCGGAATGTGACTATACCCCGGAATGTGACTACACCCCGGTATGTGACTATACCCCGGTATGTGACTATACCCCGGAATGTGACTATACCCCGGTATGTGACTACACCCCGGAATGTGACTATACCCCGGAATGTGACTACACCCCGGAATGTGACTATACCCCGGTATGTGACTATACCCCGGTATGTGACTATACCCCGGAATGTGACTATACCCCGGTATGTGACTACACCCCGGAATGTGACTATACCCCGGTATGTGACTACACCCCGGAATGTGACTATACCCCGGAATGTGACTATACCCCGGAATGAGACTATACCCCGGTATGTGACTATACCCCGGTATGTGACTATACCCCGGTATGTGACTATACCCCGGTATGTGACTACACCCCGGAATGTGACTATACCCCGGTATGTGATTACACCCCGGAATGTGACTATACCCCGGAATGTGACTATACCCCGGAATGTGACTATACCCCGGAATGTGACTACACCCCGGTATGTGACTACACCCCGGTATGTGACTATACCCCGGTATGTGACTATACCCCGGAATGTGACTATACCCCGGTATGTGACTATACCCCGGAATGTGACTATACCCCGGTATGTGACTACACCCCGGAATGTGACTATACCCCGGAATGTGACTACACCCCGGTATGTGACTATACCCCGATATGTGACTACACCCCGGTATGTGACTATACCCCGGTATGTGACTATACCCCGGTATGAGACTATACCCCGGTATGTGACTATACCCCGGAATGTGACTATACCCCGGAATGTGACTATACCCCGGAATGTGACTATACCCCGGTATGTGACTATACCCCGGAATGTGACTATACCCCGGTATGTGACTATACCCCGGTATGTGACTATACCCCGGAATGTGACTATACCCCGGTATGTGACTATACCCCGGAATGTGACTACACCCCGGAATGTGACTATACCCCGGTATGTGACTATACCCCGGAATGTGACTATACCCCGGAATGTGACTATACCCCGGAATGTGACTATACCCCGGAATGTGACTACACCCCGGTATGTGACTATACCCCGGAATGTGACTACACCCCGGAATGTGACTATACCCCGGTATGTGACTATACCCCGGAATGTGACTATACCCCGGTATGTGACTATACCCCGGTATGTGACTATACCCCGGAATGTGACTATACCCCGGAATGTGACTATACCCCGGTATGTGACTACACCCCGGTATGTGACTATACCCCGGAATGTGACTATACCCCGGTATGTGACTATACCCCGGAATGTGACTATACCCCGGTATGAGACTATACCCCGGTATGTGACTATACCCCGGAATGTGACTATACCCCGGTATGTGACTATACCCCGGAATGTGACTATACCCCGGTATGTGACTATACCCCGGTATGTGACTATACCCCGGTATGTGACTATACCCCGGAATGTGACTATACCCCGGTATGTGACTATACCCCGGTATGTGACTACACCCCGGTATGTGACTATACCCCGGTATGAGACTATACCCCGGTATGTGACTATACCCCGGAATGTGACTATACCCCGGTATGTGACTATACCCCGGTATGTGACTACACCCCGGTATGTGACTATACCCCGGTATGTGACTACACCCCGGTATGTGACTATACCCCGGTATGTGACTATACCCCGGAATGTGACTATACCCCGGAATGTGACTATACCCCGGTATGTGACTATACCCCGGAATGTGACTATACCCCGGTATGTGACTATACCCCGGTATGTGACTATACCCCGGTATGTGACTATACCCCGGAATGTGACTATACCCCGGTATGTGACTATACCCCGGAATGTGACTATACCCCGGTATGAGACTATACCCCGGTATGTGACTATACCCCGGTATGTGACTATACCCCGGAATGTGACTATACCCCGGTATGTGACTATACCCCGGTATGTGACTATACCCCGGAATGTGACTACACCCCGGAATGTGACTATACCCCGGAATGTGACTATACCCCGGTATGTGACTATACCCCGGAATGTGACTATACCCCGGTATGTGACTATACCCCGGAATGTGACTATACCCCGGTATGTGACTACACCCCGGTATGTGACTATACCCCGGAATGTGACTATACCCCGGTATGTGACTACACCCCGGAATGTGACTATACCCCGGTATGTGACTATACCCCGGTATGTGACTATACCCCGGAATGTGACTATACCCCGGTATGTGACTATACCCCGGTATGTGACTATACCCCGGAATGTGACTACACCCCGGAATGTGACTACACCCCGGTATGTGACTATACCCCGGTATGTGACTATACCCCGGAATGTGACTATACCCCGGTATGTGACTATACCCCGGTATGTGACTATACCCCGGAATGTGACTATACCCCGGTATGTGACTACACCCCGGTATGTGACTATACCCCGGAATGTGACTATACCCCGGAATGTGACTATACCCCGGAATGTGACTATACCCCGGTATGTGACTACACCCCGGTATGTGACTACACCCCGGTATGTGACTACACCCCGGTATGTGAATATACCCCGGAATGTGACTATACCCCGGTATGTGACTATACCCCGGAATGTGACTATACCCCGGTATGTGACTATACCCCGGTATGAGACTATACCCCGGAATGTGACTATACCCCGGAATGTGACTATACCCCGGTATGTGACTACACCCCGGTATGTGACTATACCCCGGAATGTGACTATACCCCGGTATGTGACTATACCCCGGAATGTGACTATACCCCGGTATGAGACTATACCCCGGAATGTGACTACACCCCGGAATGTGACTATACCCCGGTATGTGACTATACCCCGGAATGTGACTATACCCCGGAATGTGACTATACCCCGGAATGTGACTATACCCCGGTATGAGACTATACCCCGGTATGTGACTATACCCCGGAATGTGACTATACCCCGGAATGTGACTATACCCCGGTATGTGACTACACCCCGGAATGTGACTATACCCCGGAATGAGACTATACCCCGGTATGTGACTATACCCCGGAATGTGACTATACCCCGGAATGTGACTATACCCCGGTATGTGACTATACCCCGGAATGTGACTACACCCCGGAATGTGACTATACCCCGGTATGTGACTATACCCCGGAATGTGACTATACCCCGGAATGTGACTATACCCCGGAATGTGACTACACCCCGGAATGTGACTATACCCCGGTATGTGACTATACCCCGGAATGTGACTATACCCCGGTATGAGACTATACCCCGGTATGTGACTATACCCCGGAATGTGACTATACCCCGGAATGTGACTATACCCCGGTATGTGACTACACCCCGGTATGTGACTATACCCCGGAATGTGACTACACCCCGGTATGTGACTATACCCCGGAATGTGACTACACCCCGGAATGTGACTATACCCCGGAATGTGACTATACCCCGGTATGTGACTATACCCCGGTATGTGACTACACCCCGGAATGTGACTATACCCCGGAATGTGACTACACCCCGGAATGTGACTATACCCCGGAATGTGACTATACCCCGGTATGAGACTATACCCCGGTATGTGACTATACCCCGGAATGTGACTATACCCCGGTATGTGACTATACCCCGGTATGTGACTATACCCCGGAATGTGACTATACCCCGGTATGTGACTACACCCCGGAATGTGACTATACCCCGGAATGTGACTATACCCCGGAATGTGACTACACCCCGGTATGTGACTATACCCCGGAATGTGACTATACCCCGGAATGTGACTATACCCCGGAATGTGACTACACCCCGGTATGTGACTATACCCCGGAATGTGACTACACCCCGGTATGTGACTATACCCCGGAATGTGACTATACCCCGGTATGTGACTATACCCCGGAATGTGACTACACCCCGGAATGTGACTACACCCCGGTATGTGACTATACCCCGGAATGTGACTATACCCCGGAATGTGACTATACCCCGGAATGTGACTATACCCCGGAATGTGACTACACCCCGGTATGTGACTATACCCCGGTATGTGACTATACCCCGGAATGTGACTACACCCCGGTATGTGACTATACCCCGGTATGTGACTACACCCCGGAATGTGACTATACCCTGGAATGTGACTATACCCCGGTATGTGACTATACCCCGGTATGAGACTATACCCCGGTATGTGACTATACCCCGGAATGTGACTATACCCCGGAATGTGACTATACCCCGGAATGTGACTACACCCCGGAATGTGACTACACCCCGGTATGTGACTATACCCCGGTATGTGACTATACCCCGGTATGTGACTATACCCCGGAATGTGACTATATCCCGGAATGTGACTATACCCCGGTATGTGACTATACCCCGGAATGTGACTATACCCCGGAATGTGACTATACCCCGGAATGTGACTATACCCCGGAATGTGACTATACCCCGGTATGTGACTATACCCCGGAATGTGACTATACCCCGGAATGTGACTATACCCCGGTATGTGACTATACCCCGGAATGTGACTATACCCCGGAATGTGACTATACCCCGGTATGAGACTATACCCCGGTATGTGACTATACCCCGGTATGTGACTATACCCTGGTATGTGACTATACCCCGGAATGTGACTATACCCCGGAATGTGACTATACCCCGGAATGTGACTATACCCCGGTATGTGACTATACCCCGGTATGAGACTATACCCCGGTATGTGACTATACCCCGGAATGTGACTATACCCCGGTATGTGACTATACCCCGGTATGAGACTATACCCCGGTATGTGACTATACCCCGGTATGTGACTATACCCCGGTATGTGACTATACCCCGGTATGAGACTATACCCCGGTATGTGACTATACCCCGGTATGTGACTATACCCCGGTATGTGACTATACCCCGGAATGTGACTATATCCCGGTATGTGACTATACCCCGGTATGTGACTATACCCTGGTATGTGACTATACCCCGGAATGTGACTATACCCCGGAATGTGACTATACCCCGGAATGTGACTATACCCCGGAATGTGACTATACCCCGGAATGTGACTACACCCCGGAATGTGACTACACCCCGGTATGTGACTATACCCCGGTATGTGACTATACCCCGGTATGTGACTATACCCCGGAATGTGACTATATCCCGGAATGTGACTATACCCCGGTATGTGACAATACCCCGGAATGTGACTATACCCCGGTATGTGACTATACCCTGGTATGTGACTATACCCCGGAATGTGACTATACCCCGGAATGTGACTATACCCCGGAATGTGACTATACCCCGGTATGTGACTATACCCCGGTATGAGACTATACCCCGGTATGTGACTATACCCCGGAATGTGACTATACCCCGGTATGTGACTATACCCCGGTATGAGACTATACCCCGGTATGTGACTATACCCCGGTATGTGACTATACCCCGGTATGTGACTATACCCCGGTATGAGACTATACCCCGGTATGTGACTATACCCCGGTATGTGACTATACCCCGGTATGTGACTATACCCCGGAATGTGACTATATCCCGGTATGTGACTATACCCCGGTATGTGACTATACCCCGGTATGTGACTACACCCCGGTATGAGACTATACCCCGGAATGTGACTATACCCCGGAATGTGACTATACCCCGGAATGTGACTATACCCCGGTATGAGACTATACCCCGGTATGTGACTATACCCCGGAATGTGACTATACCCCGGAATGTGACTATACCCCGGAATGTGACTATACCCCGGTATGTGACTATACCCCGGAATGTGACTATACCCCGGTATGTGACTATACCCCGGTATGTGACTATACCCCGGAATGTGACTATACCCCGGAATGTGACTATACCCCGGTATGTGACTATACCCCGGAATGTGACTATACCCCGGTATGTGACTATACCCCGGAATGTGACTATACCCCGGAATGTGACTATACCCCGGTATGTGACTATACCCCGGAATGTGACTATACCCCGGTATGTGACTATACCCCGGTATGTGACTATACCCCGGTATGTGACTACACCCCGGTATGAGACTATACCCCGGTATGTGACTATACCCCGGAATGTGACTATACCCCGGAATGTGACTATACCCCGGTATGTGACTATACCCCGGTATGTGACTATACCCCGGAATGTGACTATACCCCGGAATGTGACTATACCCCGGTATGTGACTATACCCCGGAATGTGACTATACCCCGGTATGTGACTATACCCCGGTATGTGACTATACCCCGGAATGTGACTATACCCGGAATGTGACTATACCCCGGAATGTGACTACACCCCGGAATGTGACTATACCCCGGAATGTGACTATACCCCGGAATGTGACTACACCCCGGAATGTGACTACACCCCGGTATGTGACTATACCCCGGAATGTGACTATACCCCGGAATGTGACTATACCCCGGAATGTGACTACACCCCGGAATGTGACTATACCCCGGTATGAGACTATACCCCGGTATGTGACTATACCCCGGAATGTGACTATACCCCGGAATGTGACTATACCCCGGAATGTGACTATACCCCGGAATGTGACTACACCCCGGAATGTGACTACACCCCGGTATGTGACTATACCCCGGTATGTGACTTTACCCCGGAATGTGACTATACCCCGGAATGTGACTACACCCCGGAATGTGACTACACCCCGGAATGTGACTATATCCCGGAATGTGACTATACCCCGGTATGTGACTACACCCCGGTATGTGACTATACCCCGGAATGTGACTATACCCCGGTATGTGACTATACCCCGGTATGTGACTACACCCCGGAATGTGACTATACCCCGGAATGTGACTACACCCGGTATGTGACTATACCCCGGTATGTGACTATACCCCGGAATGTGACTATACCCCGGAATGTGACTACACCCCGGTATGTGACTACACCCCGGTATGTGACTATACCCCGGTATGTGACTATACCCCGGTATGTGACTATACCCCGGAATGTGACTATACCCCGGAATGTGACTACACCCCGGTATGAGACTATACCCCGGAATGTGACTATACCCCGGTATGTGACTATACCCCGGTATGTGACTATACCCCGGAATGTGACTATACCCCGGAATGTGACTATACCCCGGTATGTGACTACACCCCGGTATGTGACTATACCCCGGTATGTGACTATACCCCGGAATGTGACTATACCCCGGTATGTGACTATACCCCGGAATGTGACTATACCCCGGTATGTGACTACACCCCGGTATGTGACTATACCCCGGAATGTGACTATACCCCGGTATGTGACTATACCCCGGTATGAGACTATACCCCGGTATGTGACTACACCCCGGTATGTGACTATACCCCGGAATGTGACTATACCCCGGTATGTGACTACACCCCGGTATGAGACTATACCCCGGTATGTGACTACACCCCGGTATGTGACTATACCCCGGTATGTGACTATACCCCGGTATGTGACTATACCCCGGTATGTGACTACACCCCGGTATGTGACTATACCCCGGAATGTGACTACACCCCGGTATGTGACTATACCCCGGTATGTGACTATACCCCGGTATGTGACTATACCCCGGAATGTGACTATACCCCGGTATGTGACTACACCCCGGTATGTGACTATACCCCGGTATGTGACTATACCCCGGTATGTGACTACACCCCGGTATGTGACTATACCCCGGTATGTGACTACACCCCGGTATGTGACTACACCCCGGTATGTGACTACACCCCGGTATGTGACTATACCCCGGTATGTGACTATACCCCGGAATGTGACTATACCCCGGAATGTGACTACACCCCGGTATGTGACTACACCCCGGTATGTGACTATACACCGGTATGAGACTATACCCCGGAATGTGACTATACCCCGGTATGTGACTATACACCGGTATGAGACTATACCCCGGAATGTGACTATACCCCGGTATGTGACTATACCCCGGTATGTGACTATACCCCGGTATGAGACTATACCCCGGAATGTGACTATACCCCGGTATGTGACTATACCCCGGAATGTGACTATACCCCGGAATGTGACTATACCCCGGAATGTGACTATACCCCGGTATGTGACTATACCCCGGAATGTGACTATACCCCGGTATGTGACTATACCCCGGTATGTGACTATACCCCGGAATGTGACTATACCCCGGTATGTGACTATACCCCGGAATGTGACTATACCCCGGAATGTGACTATACCCCGGTATGTGACTATACCCCGGAATGTGACTATACCCCGGTATGTGACTACACCCCGGAATGTGACTACACCCCGGAATGTGACTACACCCCGGTATGTGACTATACCCAGAATGTGACTATACCCCGGAATGTGACTATACCCCGGTATGTGACTATACCCCGGAATGTGACTATACCCCGGTATGTGACTACACCCCGGTATGTGACTATACCCGGAATGTGACTATACCCCGGAATGTGACTATACCCCGGTATGTGACTATACCCCGGTATGTGACTACACCCCGGTATGTGACTATACCCCGGAATGTGACTATACCCCGGAATGAGACTATACCCCGGTATGTGACTATACCCCGGAATGTGACTATACCCCGGTATGAGACTATACCCCGGTATGTGACTATACCCCGGTATGTGACTATACCCCGGAATGTGACTATACCCCGGAATGTGACTATACCCCGGTATGAGACTATACCCCGGTATGTGACTATACCCCGGTATGTGACTATACCCCGGAATGTGACTATACCCCGGAATGTGACTATACCCCGGTATGTGACTATACCCCGGAATGTGACTACACCCCGGAATGTGACTATACCCCGGTATGAGACTACACCCCGGTATGTGACTATACCCCGGTATGTGACTATACCCCGGAATGTGACTATACCCCGGAATGTGACTATACCCCGGAATGTGACTACACCCCGGAATGTGACTATACCCCGGTATGTGACTATACCCCGGAATGTGACTATACCCCGGTATGAGACTATACCCCGGTATGTGACTATACCCCGGTATGTGACTATACCCCGGAATGTGACTATACCCCGGTATGTGACTATACCCCGGTATGTGACTATACCCCGGAATGTGACTACACCCCGGTATGTGACTATACCCCGGAATGTGACTATACCCCGGTATGTGACTATACCCCGGAATGTGACTATACCCCGGTATGTGACTATACCCCGGAATGTGACTATACCCCGGTATGTGACTATACCCCGGAATGTGACTATACCCCGGAATGTGACTACACCCCGGTATGTGGACTATACCCCGGAATGTGACTACACCCCGGAATGTGACTACACCCCGGTATGTGACTACACCCCGGTATGTGACTACACCCCGGTATGTGACTACACCCCGGAATGTGACTACACCCCGGAATGTGACTATACCCCGGAATGTGACTACACCCCGGAATGTGACTACACCCCGGAATGTGACTACACCCCGGTATGTGACTATACCCGGAATGTGACTATACCCCGGAATGTGACTACACCCCGGAATGTGACTACACCCCGGAATGTGACTATACCCCGGAATGTGACTATACCCCCGGAATGTGACTACACCCCGGTATGTGACTATACCCCGGAATGTGACTATACCCCGGTATGTGACTACACCCCGGTATGTGACTATACCCCGGTATGTGACTATACCCCGGTATGTGACTACACCCCGGAATGTGACTATACCCGGTATGTGACTATACCCCGGTATGAGACTATACCCCGGTATGTGACTATACCCCGGTATGAGACTATACCCCGGTATGTGACTATACCCCGGTATGTGACTACACCCCGGTATGTGACTATACCCCGGAATGTGACTACACCCCGGTATGTGACTATACCCCGGTATGTGACTATACCCCGGTATGTGACTACACCCGGAATGTGACTATACCCCGGTATGTGACTATACCCCGGTATGAGACTATACCCCGGTATGTGACTATACCCCGGAATGTGACTATACCCCGGAATGTGACTATACCCCGGAATGTGACTATACCCCGGAATGTGACTACACCCCGGAATGTGACTACACCCCGGTATGTGACTATACCCCGGTATGTGACTATACCCCGGTATGAGACTATACCCCGGTATGTGACTATACCCCGGAATGTGACTATACCCCGGAATGTGACTATACCCCGGAATGTGACTACACCCCGGAATGTGACTATACCCCGGAATGTGACTATACCCCGGTATGTGACTACACCCCGGTATGAGACTATACCCCGGAATGTGACTATACCCCGGAATGTGACTATACCCCGGTATGTGACTACACCCCGGTATGAGACTATACCCCGGAATGTGACTATACCCCGGAATGTGACTATACCCCGGAATGTGACTATACCCCGGAATGTGACTACACCCCGGAATGTGACTATACCCCGGAATGTGACTATACCCCGGTATGTGACTACACCCCGGTATGAGACTATACCCCGGAATGTGACTATACCCCGGAATGTGACTATACCCCGGAATGTGACTATACCCCGGAATGTGACTATACCCCGGTATGTGACTACACCCCGGTATGAGACTATACCCCGGAATGTGACTATACCCCGGAATGTGACTATACCCCGGAATGTGACTATACCCCGGAATGTGACTATACCCCGGAATGTGACTACACCCCGGTATGTGACTATACCCCGGAATGTGACTATACCCCGGAATGTGACTATACCCCGGTATGTGACTATACCCCGGAATGTGACTATACCCCGGTATGTGACTATATCCCGGAATGTGACTACACCCGGGAATGTGACTACACCCCGGTATGTGACTATACCCCGGTATGTGACTATACCCCGGTATGTGACTATATCCCGGAATGTGACTATACCCCGGAATGTGACTACACCCCGGAATGTGACTACACCCCGGTATGTGACTATACCCCGGTATGAGACTATACCCCGGTATGTGACTATACCCCGGAATGTGACTATACCCCGGAATGTGACTATACCCCGGAATGTGACTATACCCCGGTATGTGACTATACCCCGGTATGAGACTATACCCCGGTATGTGACTATACCCCGGAATGTGACTATACCCCGGTATGTGACTATACCCCGGTATGTGACTATACCCCGGTATGAGACTATACCCCGGTATGTGACTATACCCCGGTATGTGACTATACCCCGGTATGTGACTATACCCCGGTATGAGACTATACCCCGGTATGTGACTATACCCCGGTATGTGACTATACCCCGGTATGTGACTATACCCCGGTATGTGACTATACCCCGGAATGTGACTATATCCCGGTATGTGACTATACCCCGGTATGTGACTATACCCCGGTATGTGACTATACCCCGGAATGTGACTATATCCCGGTATGTGACTATACCCCGGTATGTGACTATACCCCGGTATGTGACTATACCCCGGTATGTGACTACACCCCGGTATGAGACTATACCCCGGTATGTGACTACACCCCGGTACGTGACTACACCCCGGTATGTGACTATACCCCGGTATGTGACTATACCCCGGTATGTGACTATACCCCGGTATGTGACTATACCCCGGAATGTGACTATACCCCGGTATGTGACTATACCCCGGTATGTGACTATACCCCGGAATGTGACTATACCCCGGAATGTGACTATACCCCGGAATGTGACTATACCCCGGTATGTGACTATACCCCGGTATGTGACTATACCCCGGAATGTGACTACACCCCGGTATGTGACTACACCCCGGAATGTGAGTATACCCCGGTATGTGACTATACCCCGGTATGTGACTATACCCCGGAATGTGACTACACCCCGGAATGTGACTACACCCCGGAATGTGAGTATACCCCGGTATGTGACTATACCCCGGTATGTGACTATACCCCGGAATGTGACTATACCCCGGTATGTGGCTATACCCCGGAATGTGACTATACCCCGGTATGTGACTATACCCCGGTATGAGACTATACCCCGGTATGTGACTATACCCCGGAATGTGACTATACCCCGGAATGTGACTATACCCCGGAATGTGACTATACCCCGGAATGTGACTACACCCCGGAATGTGACTATACCCCGGAATGTGACTATACCCCGGAATGTGACTACACCCCGGAATGTGACTACACCCCGGTATGTGACTATACCCCGGAATGTGACTATACCCCGGAATGTGACTATACCCCGGAATGTGACTACACCCCGGAATGTGACTATACCCCGGTATGAGACTATACCCCGGTATGTGACTATACCCCGGAATGTGACTATACCCCGGAATGTGACTATACCCCGGAATGTGACTATACCCCGGAATGTGACTACACCCCGGAATGTGACTACACCCCGGTATGTGACTATACCCCGGTATGTGACTATACCCCGGAATGTGACTATACCCCGGAATGTGACTACACCCCGGAATGTGACTACACCCCGGAATGTGACTATATCCCGGAATGTGACTATACCCCGGTATGTGACTACACCCCGGTATGTGACTATACCCCGGAATGTGACTATACCCCGGAATGTGACTATATCCCGGTATGTGACTACACCCCGGAATGTGACTATACCCCGGTATGTGACTACACCCCGGTATGTGACTATACCCCGGTATGTGACTACACCCCGGAATGTGACTATACCCCGGTATGTGACTACACCCCGGAATGTGACTACACCCCGGAATGTGACTATATCCCGGTATGTGACTACACCCCGGAATGTGACTATACCCCGGTATGTGACTACACCCCGGTATGTGACTATACCCCGGTATGTGACTACACCCCGGAATGTGACTATACCCCGGTATGTGACTACACCCCGGAATGTGACTACACCCCGGAATGTGACTATATCCCGGTATGTGACTACACCCCGGAATGTGACTATACCCCGGTATGTGACTACACCCCGGTATGTGACTATACCCCGGTATGTGACTACACCCCGGAATGTGACTATACCCCGGAATGTGACTATACCCCGGAATGTGACTATACCCCGGAATGTGACTACACCCCGGTATGTGACTATACCCCGGTATGTGACTACACCCCGGTATGTGACTACACCCCGGTATGAGACTATACCCCGGAATGTGACTATACCCCGGTATGTGACTATACCCCGGTATGTGACTATACCCCGGAATGTGACTATACCCCGGTATGTGACTACACCCCGGTATGTGACTATACCCCGGTATGTGACTATACCCCGGTATGTGACTGTACCCCGGTATGTGACTATACCCCGGAATGTGACTATACCCCGGTATGTGACTATACCCCGGTATGTGACTACACCCCGGTATGTGACTATACCCCGGTATGTGACTACACCCCGGTATGTGACTATACCCCGGTATGTGACTACACCCCGGTATGTGACTACACCCCGGTATGTGACTACACCCCGGTATGTGACTATACCCCGGTATGTGACTATACCCCGGAATGTGACTATACCCCGGTATGTGACTACACCCCGGTATGTGACTATACCCCGGTATGTGACTATACCCCGGTATGTGACTACACCCCGGTATGTGACTATACCCCGGTATGTGACTACACCCCGGTATGTGACTACACCCCGGTATGTGACTATACCCCGGTATGTGACTATACCCCGGAATGTGACTATACCCCGGAATGTGACTACACCCCGGTATGTGACTATACCCCGGTATGTGACTACACCCCGGTATGTGACTATACACCGGTATGAGACTATACCCCGGTATGTGACTATACCCCGGAATGTGACTATACCCCGGAATGTGACTATACCCCGGAATGTGACTATACCCCGGAATGTGACTACACCCCGGTATGTGACTATACCCCGGTATGTGACTATACCCCGGAATGTGACTATACCCCGGAATGTGACTACACCCCGGAATGTGACTATACCCCGGAATGTGACTACACCCCGGAATGTGACTACACCCCGGTATGTGACTATACCCCGGTATGTGACTATACCCCGGAATGTGACTACACCCCGGTATGTGACTATACCCCGGAATGTGACTATACCCCGGAATGTGACTACACCCCGGTATGTGACTACACCCCGGAATGTGACTATACCCCGGTATGTGACTATACCCCGGTATGTGACTATACCCCGGTATGTGACTATACCCCGGAATGTGACTATACCCCGGAATGTGACTATACCCCGGAATGTGACTATACCCCGGTATGAGACTATACCCCGGTATGTGACTATACCCCGGTATGTGACTATACCCCGGAATGTGACTATACCCCGGAATGTGACTATACCCCGGTATGTGACTATACCCCGGAATGTGACTATACCCCGGAATGTGACTATACCCCGGTATGTGACTATACCCCGGAATGTGACTATACCCCGGAATGTGACTATACCCCGGTATGTGACTATACCCCGGTATGTGACTATACCCCGGAATGTGACTATACCCCGGAATGTGACTATACCCCGGTATGTGACTATACCCCGGAATGTGACTATACCCCGGTATGAGACTATACCCCGGAATGTGACTATACCCCGGTATGTGACGACACCCCGGAATGTGACTACACCCCGGAATGTGACTACACCCCGGTATGTGACTATACCCCGGTATGTGACTATACCCCGGAATGTGACTACACCCCGGTATGTGACTATACCCCGGTTTGTGACTACACCCCGGAATGTGACTATACCCCGGTATGTGACTATACCCCGGAATGTGACTATACCCCGGTATGTGACTATACCCCGGAATGTGACTATACCCCGGTATGAGACTATACCCCGGTATGTGACTACACCCCGGAATGTGACTATACCCCGGTATGTGACTATACCCCGGAATGTGACTATACCCCGGTATGTGACTATACCCCGGTATGTGACTATACCCCGGTATGAGACTATACCCCGGTATGTGACTACACCCCGGAATGTGACTATACCCCGGTATGTGACTACACCCCGGTATGTGACTATACCCCGGAATGTGACTATACCCCGGTATGTGACTATACCCCGGTATGTGACTATACCCCGGAATGTGACTATACCCCGGTATGTGACTATACCCCGGTTTGTGACTATACCCCGGTATGTGACTATACCCCGGAATGTGACTATACCCCGGAATGTGACTATACCCCGGTTTGTGACTATACCCCGGTATGTGACTATACCCCGGAATGTGACTATACCCCGGTATGTGACTATACCCCGGTATGTGACTATACCCCGGAATGTGACTATACCCGGTATGTGACTATACCCCGGTATGTGACTACACCCCGGTATGTGACTATACCCCGGAATGTGACTATACCCCGGTATGTGACTATACCCCGTAATGTGACTATACCCGGTATGTGACTATACCCCGGTATGAGACTATACCCCGGTATGTGACTATACCCCGGAATGTGACTATACCCGGTATGTGACTATACCCCGGTATGTGACTACACCCCGGTATGTGACTATACCCCGGAATGTGACTATACCCCGGTATGTGACTATACCCCGTAATGTGACTATACCCGGTATGTGACTATACCCCGTAATGTGACTATACCCGGTATGTGACTATACCCCGGTATGTGACTATACCCCGGTATGTGACTACACCCCGGTATGTGACTATACCCCGGAATGTGACTACACCCCGGAATGTGACTATACCCCGGTACGAGACTATACCCCGGAATGTGACTATTCCCCGGTATGTGACTATACCCCGGTATGTGACTATATCCCGGAATGTGACTATACCCCGGTATGTGACTATACCCCGTAATGTGACTATACCCGGTATGTGACTATACCCCGGTATGTGACTATACCCCGGTATGTGACTACACCCCGGTATGTGACTATACCCCGGAATGTGACTACACCCCGGAATGTGACTATACCCGGTATGTGACTATACCCCGGAATGTGACTATACCTCGGAATGTGACTATACCCCGGTATGTGACTACACCCCGGTATGTGACTATACCCCGGAATGTGACTATACCCCGGTATGTGACTACACCCCGGTATGTGACTATACCCCGGAATGTGACTATACCCCGGTATGTGACTATACCCCGGAATGTGACTACACCCCGGTATGTGACTATACCCCGGAATGTGACTATACCCCGGTATGTGACTATACCCCGGTATGTGACTACACCCCGGTATGTGACTATACCCCGGAATGTGACTATACCCCGGTATGTGACTATACCCCGGTATGTGACTACACCCCGGCATGTGACTATACCCCGGAATGTGACTATATCCCGGAATGTGACTACACCCCGGTATGTGACTATACCCCGGAATGTGACTACACCCCGGAATGTGACTATACCCCGGTATGAGACTATACCCCGGAATGTGACTATACCCCGGTATGTGACTATACCCCGGTATGTGACTATACCCCGGTATGTGACTATACCCCGGTATGTGACTATATCCCGGAATGTGACTATACCCCGGTATGAGACTATACCCCGGTATGTGACTACACCCCGGTATGTGACTATACCCCGGTATGAGACTATACCCCGGTATGTGACTATACCCCGGTATGAGACTATACCCCGGTATGTGACTATACCCCGGAATGTGACTATACCCCGGAATGTGACTATACCCCGGAATGTGACTATACCCCGGAATGTGACTATACCCCGGTATGTGACTATACCCCGGAATGTGACTATACCCCGGAATGTGACTATACCCCGGAATGTGACTACACCCCGGAATGTGACTATACCCCGGTATGTGACTATACCCCGGAATGTGACTACACCCCGGAATGTGACTATACCCCGGTATGTGACTATACCCCGGAATGTGACTATACCCCGGAATGTGACTATACCCCGGTATGTGACTATACCCCGGAATGTGACTACACCCCGGTATGTGACTATACCCCGGTATGTGACTATACCCCGGAATGTGACTATACCCCGGTATGTGACTATACCCCGGTATGTGACTACACCCCGGTATGTGACTATACCCCGGTATGTGACTATACCCCGGTATGTGACTATACCCCGGAATGTGACTACACCCCGGTATGTGACTATACCCCGGTATGTGACTATACCCCGGTATGTGACTACACCCCGGAATGTGACTATACCCCGGTATGAGACTATACCCCGGAATGTGACTATACCCCGGTATGTGACTATACCCCGGAATGTGACTACACCCCGGAATGTGACTATACCCCGGTATGTGACTATACCCCGGAATGTGACTATACCCCGGAATGTGACTATACCCCGGAATGTGACTATACCCCGGTATGAGACTATACCCCGGAATGTGACTATACCCCGGAATGTGACTATACCCCGGAATGTGACTATACCCCGGAATGTGACTATACCCCGGAATGTGACTATACCCCGGTATGAGACTATACCCCGGAATGTGACTATACCCCGGAATGTGACTATACCCCGGTATGTGACTATACCCCGGTATGTGACTACACCCCGGAATGTGACTATACCCCGGTATGTGACTATACCCCGGTATGTGACTATACCCCGGAATGTGACTATACCCCGGAATGTGACTATACCCCGGAATGTGACTATACCCCGGTATGTGACTATACCCCGGAATGTGACTATACCCCGGTATGTGACTATACCCCGGAATGTGACTATACCCCGGTATGTGACTATACCCCGGTATGTGACTACACCCCGGAATGTGACTATACCCCGGTATGTGACTACACCCCGGTATGTGACTATACCCCGGAATGTGACTATACCCCGGAATGTGACTATACCCCGGTATGTGACTATACCCCGGAATGTGACTACACCCCGGTATGTGACTATACCCCGGAATGTGACTACACCCCGGAATGTGACTATACCCCGGAATGTGACTATACCCCGGAATGTGACTACACCCCGGTATGTGACTATACCCCGGTATGTGACTATACCCCGGAATGTGACTACACCCCGGAATGTGACTATACCCCGGAATGTGACTACACCCCGGTATGTGACTACACCCCGGAATGTGACTATACCCCGGAATGTGACTATACCCCGGTATGTGACTACACCCCGGTATGTGACTATACCCCGGTATGTGACTATACCCCGGAATGTGACTACACCCCGGTATGTGACTACACCCCGGTATGTGACTATACCCCGGTATGTGACTATACCCCGGAATGTGACTATACCCCGGAATGTGACTATACCCCGGAATGTGACTATACCCCGGAATGTGACTATACCCCGGTATGAGACTATACCCCGGAATGTGACTATACCCCGGAATGTGACTACACCCCGGTATGTGACTACACCCCGGTATGTGACTACACCCCGGTATGTGACTATACCCCGGAATGTGACTATACCCCGGTATGAGACTATACCCCGGAATGTGACTATACCCCGGAATGTGACTACACCCCGGTATGTGACTACACCCCGGTATGTGACTATACCCCGGAATGTGACTACACCCCGGTATGTGACTATACCCCGGAATGTGACTACACCCCGGTATGTGACTACACCCCGGAATGTGACTATACCCCGGAATGTGACTATACCCCGGAATGTGACTATACCCCGGTATGAGACTATACCCCGGAATGTGACTACACCCCGGAATGTGACTATACCCCGGTATGAGACTATACCCCGGTATGTGACTACACCCCGGAATGTGACTATACCCCGGTATGTGACTACACCCCGGAATGTGACTACACCCCGGTATGTGACTACACCCCGGAATGGGACTATACCCCGGAATGTGACTATACCCCGGTATGTGACTATACCCCGGAATGTGACTATACCCCGGAATGTGACTATACCCCGGTATGTGACTATACCCCGGAATGTGACTATACCCCGGAATGTGACTATACCCCGGAATGTGACTATACCCCGGTATGTGACTATACCCCGGAATGTGACTATACCCCGGAATGTGACTATACCCCGGAATGTGACTATACCCCGGTATGTGACTATACCCCGGAATGTGACTATACCCCGGAATGTGACTACACCCCGGTATGTGACTATACCCCGGAATGTGACTATACCCCGGTATGTGACTATACCCCGGAATGAGACTATACCCCGGTATGTGACTACACCCCGGAATGTGACTATACCCCGGTATGTGACTACACCCCGGAATGTGACTATACCCCGGAATGTGACTATACCCCGGTATGAGACTATACCCCGGTATGTGACTATACCCCGGTATGTGACTACACCCCGGTATGTGACTACACCCCGGAATGTGACTACACCCCGGTATGTGACTATACCCCGGAATGGGACTATACCCCGGAATGTGACTATACCCCGGTATGTGACTACACCCCGGAATGTGACTATACCCCGGAATGTGACTATACCCCGGAATGTGACTATACCCCGGTATGTGACTATACCCCGGAATGTGACTACACCCCGGTATGTGACTATACCCCGGAATGTGACTATACCCCGGTATGTGACTATACCCCGGTATGTGACTATACCCCGGAATGTGACTATACCCCGGAATGTGACTACACCCCGGTATGTGACTATACCCCGGTATGTGACTACACCCCGGTATGTGACTACACCCCGGTATGAGACTATACCCCGGAATGTGACTATACCCCGGTATGTGACTATACCCCGGTATGTGACTATACCCCGGAATGTGACTATACCCCGGAATGTGACTATACCCCGGTATGTGACTACACCCCGGTATGTGACTATACCCCGGTATGTGACTATACCCCGGTATGTGACTATACCCCGGTATGTGACTATACCCCGGAATGTGACTATACCCCGGAATGTGACTATACCCCGGTATGTGACTACACCCCGGTATGTGACTATACCCCGGTATGTGACTATACCCCGGTATGTGACTATACCCCGGAATGTGACTATACCCCGGTATGTGACTACACCCCGGTATGTGACTATACCCCGGTATGTGACTATACCCCGGTATGTGACTACACCCCGGTATGTGACTACACCCCGGTATGTGACTACACCCCGGTATGTGACTACACCCCGGTATGTGACTATACCCCGGAATGTGACTATACCCCGGAATGTGACTACACCCCGGAATGTGACTACACCCCGGTATGTGACTACACCCCGGTATGTGACTATACCCCGGTATGTGACTATACCCCGGAATGTGACTATACCCCGGAATGTGACTACACCCCGGTATGTGACTATACCCCGGTATGTGACTACACCCCGGTATGTGACTATACCCCGGTATGTGACTACACCCCGGTATGTGACTATACCCCGGAATGTGACTATACCCCGGTATGTGACTACACCCCGGAATGTGACTACACCCCGGTATGTGACTATACCCCGGAATGTGACTATACCCCGGTATGTGACTATACCCCGGAATGTGACTATACCCCGGAATGTGACTACACCCCGGTATGTGACTATACCCCGGTATGTGACTACACCCCGGTATGTGACTATACCCCGGTATGTGACTACACCCCGGTATGTGACTATACCCCGGTATGAGACTATACCCCGGAATGTGACTATACCCCGGTATGTGACTATACCCCGGTATGAGACTATACCCCGGTATGTGACTATACCCCGGAATGTGACTATACCCCGGAATGTGACTACACCCCGGAATGTGACTACACCCCGGAATGTGACTACACCCCGGTATGTGACTATACCCCGGTATGTGACTATACCCCGGAATGTGACTATACCCCGGAATGTGACTACACCCCGGAATGTGACTATACCCCGGAATGTGACTACACCCCGGAATGTGACTACACCCCGGTATGTGACTATACCCCGGTATGTGACTATACCCCGGAATGTGACTACACCCCGGTATGTGACTACACCCCGGTATGTGACTATACCCCGGAATGTGACTATACCCCGGAATGTGACTATACCCCGGTATGTGACTATACCCCGGTATGAGACTATACCCCGGAATGTGACTACACCCCGGTATGTGACTATACCCCGGAATGTGACTATACCCCGGAATGTGACTATACCCCGGTATGTGACTATACCCCGGAATGTGACTATACCCCGGTATGAGACTATACCCCGGTATGTGACTATACCCCGGTATGTGACTATACCCCGGAATGTGACTATACCCCGGAATGTGACTATACCCCGGTATGAGACTATACCCCGGTATGTGACTATACCCCGGTATGTGACTATACCCCGGAATGTGACTATACCCCGGAATGTGACTATACCCCGGTATGTGACTATACCCCGGAATGTGACTATACCCCGGAATGTGACTATACCCCGGTATGTGACTATACCCCGGAATGTGACTATACCCCGGAATGTGACTATACCCCGGTATGTGACTATACCCCGGTATGTGACTATACCCCGGAATGTGACTATACCCCGGAATGTGACTATACCCCGGAATGTGACTACACCCCGGAATGTGACTACACCCCGGTATGTGACTATACCCCGGAATGTGACTATACCCCGGAATGTGACTATACCCCGGAATGTGACTACACCCCGGAATGTGACTATACCCCGGTATGAGACTATACCCCGGTATGTGACTATACCCCGGAATGTGACTATACCCCGGAATGTGACTACACCCCGGAATGTGACTACACCCCGGTATGTGACTATACCCCGGTATGTGACTATACCCCGGAATGTGACTATACCCCGGAATGTGACTACACCCCGGAATGTGACTACACCCCGGAATGTGACTATATCCCGGAATGTGACTATACCCCGGTATGTGACTACACCCCGGTATGTGACTATACCCCGGAATGTGACTATACCCCGGAATGTGACTATATCCCGGTATGTGACTACACCCCGGAATGTGACTATACCCCGGTATGTGACTACACCCCGGTATGTGACTATACCCCGGTATGTGACTACACCCCGGAATGTGACTATACCCCGGTATGTGACTACACCCCGGAATGTGACTACACCCCGGAATGTGACTATATCCCGGTATGTGACTACACCCCGGAATGTGACTATACCCCGGTATGTGACTACACCCCGGTATGTGACTATACCCCGGTATGTGACTACACCCCGGAATGTGACTATACCCCGGAATGTGACTACACCCCGGTATGTGACTATACCCCGGTATGTGACTATACCCCGGAATGTGACTATACCCCGGAATGTGACTACACCCCGGTATGTGACTATACCCCGGTATGTGACTACACCCCGGTATGTGACTACACCCCGGTATGAGACTATACCCCGGAATGTGACTATACCCCGGTATGTGACTATACCCCGGTATGTGACTATACCCCGGAATGTGACTATACCCCGGTATGTGACTACACCCCGGTATGTGACTATACCCCGGTATGTGACTATACCCCGGTATGTGACTATACCCCGGAATGTGACTATACCCCGGTATGTGACTATACCCCGGTATGTGACTACACCCCGGTATGTGACTATACCCCGGTATGTGACTACACCCCGGTATGTGACTACACCCCGGTATGTGACTACACCCCGGTATGTGACTATACCCCGGTATGTGACTATACCCCGGAATGTGACTATACCCCGGTATGTGACTACACCCCGGTATGTGACTATACCCCGGTATGTGACTATACCCCGGTATGTGACTACACCCCGGTATGTGACTATACCCCGGTATGTGACTACACCCCGGTATGTGACTACACCCCGGTATGTGACTATACCCCGGTATGTGACTATACCCCGGAATGTGACTATACCCCGGAATGTGACTACACCCCGGTATGTGACTATACCCCGGTATGTGACTACACCCCGGTATGTGACTATACACCGGTATGAGACTATACCCCGGTATGTGACTATACCCCGGAATGTGACTATACCCCGGAATGTGACTATACCCCGGAATGTGACTATACCCCGGAATGTGACTACACCCCGGTATGTGACTATACCCCGGTATGTGACTATACCCCGGAATGTGACTATACCCCGGAATGTGACTACACCCCGGAATGTGACTATACCCCGGAATGTGACTACACCCCGGAATGTGACTACAGCCCGGTATGTGACTATACCCCGGTATGTGACTATACCCCGGAATGTGACTACACCCCGGTATGTGACTACACCCCGGTATGTGACTATACCCCGGAATGTGACTATACCCCGGAATGTGACTATACCCCGGTATGTGACTACACCCCGGAATGTGACTATACCCCGGTATGTGACTATACCCCGGTATGAGACTATACCCCGGAATGTGACTACACCCCGGTATGTGACTATACCCCGGAATGTGACTATACCCCGGAATGTGACTATACCCCGGAATGTGACTATACCCCGGAATGTGACTATACCCCGGTATGTGACTACACCCCGGAATGTGACTATACCCCGGTATGTGACTATACCCCGGTATGAGACTACACCCCGGAATGTGACTATACCCCGGAATGTGACTATACCCCGGTATGAGACTATACCCCGGTATGTGACTATACCCCGGTATGTGACTATACCCCGGAATGTGACTATACCCCGGAATGTGACTATACCCCGGTATGTGACTATACCCCGGAATGTGACTATACCCCGGAATGTGACTATACCCCGGTATGTGACTATACCCCGGAATGTGACTATACCCCGGAATGTGACTATACCCCGGTATGTGACTATACCCCGGTATGTGACTATACCCCGGAATGTGACTATACCCCGGAATGTGACTATACCCCGGTATGTGACTATACCCCGGAATGTGACTATACCCCGGTATGAGACTATACCCCGGTATGTGACTACACCCCGGAATGTGACTACACCCCGGAATGTGACTACACCCCGGAATGTGACTATACCCCGGTATGTGACTACACCCCGGAATGTGACTACACCCCGGAATGTGACTACACCCCGGTATGTGACTATACCCCGGTATGTGACTATACCCCGGAATGTGACTACACCCCGGTATGTGACTACACCCCGGTATGTGACTATACCCCGGAATGTGACTATACCCCGGAATGTGACTATACCCCGGTATGTGACTATACCACGGTATGTGACTATACCCCGGTATGTGACTATACCCCGGTATGTGACTATACCCCGGAATGTGACTATACCCCGGTATGTGACTATACCCCGGAATGTGACTATACCCCGGTATGTGACTACACCCCGGTATGAGACTATACCCCGGAATGTGACTATACCCCGGTATGTGACTATACCCCGGTATGTGACTATACCCCGGAATGTGACTATACCCCGGTATGTGACTATACCCCGGAATGTGACTATACCCCGGTATGTGACTATACCCCGGAATGTGACTATACCCCGGTATGTGACTATACCCCGGTATGTGACTATACCCCGGAATGTGACTATACCCCGGTATGTGACTACACCCCGGTATGTGACTATACCCCGGTATGTGACTATACCCCGGTATGAGACTATACCCCGGAATGTGACTATACCCCGGTATGTGACTATACCCCGGTATGAGACTATACCCCGGAATGTGACTATACCCCGGTATGTGACTATACCCCGGAATGTGACTATACCCCGGAATGTGACTATACCCCGGTATGTGACTATACCCCGGTATGAGACTATACCCCGGAATGTGACTATACCCCGGTATGTGACTATACCCCGGTATGTGACTACACCCCGGTATGTGACTATACCCCGGAATGTGACTACACCCCGGAATGTGACTATACCCCGGTATGTGACTACACCCCGGTATGTGACTATACCCCGGAATGTGACTACACCCCGGTATGTGACTACACCCCGGAATGTGACTATACCCCGGAATGTGACTATACCCCGGAATGTGACTATACCCCGGTATGTGACTATACCCCGGAATGTGACTACACCCCGGTATGTGACTATACCCCGGAATGTGACTACACCCCGGAATGTGACTATACCCCGGAATGTGACTACACCCCGGTATGTGACTATACCCCGGAATGTGACTATACCCCGGTATGTGACTATACCCCGGTATGTGACTATACCCCGGAATGTGACTATACCCCGGTATGTGACTATACCCCGGTATGTGACTATACCCCGGTTTGTGACTATACCCCGGTATGTGACTATACCCCGGAATGTGACTATACCCCGGAATGTGACTATACCCCGGTTTGTGACTATACCCCGGTATGTGACTATACCCCGGAATGTGACTACACCCCGGTATGTGACTATACCCCGGTATGTGACTATACCCCGGTATGAGACTATACCCCGGTATGTGACTACACCCCGGTATGTGACTATACCCCGGTATGTGACTATACCCCGGAATGTGACTATACCCGGTATGTGACTATACCCCGGTATGTGACTACACCCCGGTATGTGACTATACCCCGGAATGTGACTATACCCCGGTATGTGACTATACCCCGGTATGTGACTACACCCCGGTATGTGACTATACCCCGGAATGTGACTACACCCCGGAATGTGACTATACCCCGGTACGAGACTATACCCCGGAATGTGACTATACCCCGGTATGTGACTATACCCCGGTATGTGACTATATCCCGGAATGTGACTATACCCCGGTATGTGACTATACCCCGTAATGTGACTATACCCGGTATGTGACTATACCCCGGTATGTGACTATACCCCGGTATGTGACTACACCCCGGTATGTGACTATACCCCGGAATGTGACTACACCCCGGAATGTGACTATACCCGGTATGTGACTATACCCCGGAATGTGACTATACCTCGGAATGTGACTATACCCCGGTATGTGACTACACCCCGGTATGTGACTATACCCCGGAATGTGACTATACCCCGGTATGTGACTACACCCCGGTATGTGACTATACCCCGGAATGTGACTATACCCCGGTATGTGACTATACCCCGGAATGTGACTACACCCCGGTATGTGACTATACCCCGGAATGTGACTATACCCCGGTATGTGACTATACCCCGGTATGTGACTACACCCCGGTATGTGACTATACCCCGGAATGTGACTATACCCCGGTATGTGACTATACCCCGGTATGTGACTACACCCCGGCATGTGACTATACCCCGGAATGTGACTATATCCCGGAATGTGACTACACCCCGGTATGTGACTATACCCCGGAATGTGACTACACCCCGGAATGTGACTATACCCCGGTATGAGACTATACCCCGGAATGTGACTATACCCCGGTATGTGACTATACCCCGGTATGTGACTATACCCCGGTATGTGACTATATCCCGGAATGTGACTATACCCCGGTATGAGACTATACCCCGGTATGTGACTACACCCCGGTATGTGACTATACCCCGGTATGAGACTATACCCCGGTATGTGACTATACCCCGGTATGAGACTATACCCCGGTATGTGACTATACCCCGGAATGTGACTATACCCCGGAATGTGACTATACCCCGGAATGTGACTATACCCCGGTATGTGACTATACCCCGGAATGTGACTATACCCCGGAATGTGACTATACCCCGGAATGTGACTATACCCCGGTATGTGACTATACCCCGGAATGTGACTATACCCCGGAATGTGACTATACCCCGGTATGTGACTATACCCCGGAATGTGACTACACCCCGGTATGTGACTATACCCCGGTATGTGACTATACCCCGGAATGTGACTATACCCCGGAATGTGACTACACCCCGGTATGTGACTATACCCCGGTATGTGACTATACCCCGGAATGTGACTATACCCCGGTATGTGACTATACCCCGGTATGTGACTACACCCCGGAATGTGACTACACCCCGGTATGAGACTATACCCCGGAATGTGACTACACCCCGGAATGTGACTATACCCCGGTATGTGACTATACCCCGGTATGTGACTATACCCCGGAATGTGACTATACCCCGGTATGTGACTATACCCCGGTATGTGACTATACCCCGGTATGTGACTATACCCCGGAATGTGACTATACCCCGGTATGTGACTATACCCCGGTATGTGACTACACCCCGGTATGTGACTATACCCCGGTATGTGACTATACCCCGGTATGTGACTATACCCCGGAATGTGACTACACCCCGGTATGTGACTATACCCCGGTATGTGACTATACCCCGGTATGTGACTACACCCCGGAATGTGACTATACCCCGGTATGAGACTATACCCCGGAATGTGACTATACCCCGGTATGTGACTATACCCCGGAATGTGACTACACCCCGGAATGTGACTATACCCCGGTATGAGACTATACCCCGGTATGAGACTATACCCCGGAATGTGACTATACCCCGGAATGTGACTATACCCCGGTATGAGACTATACCCCGGAATGTGACTATACCCCGGAATGTGACTATACCCCGGTATGTGACTATACCCCGGTATGTGACTATACCCCGGAATGTGACTATACCCCGGAATGTGACTATACCCCGGAATGTGACTATACCCCGGTATGTGACTATACCCCGGAATGTGACTATACCCCGGTATGTGACTATACCCCGGAATGTGACTATACCCCGGTATGTGACTATACCCCGGTATGTGACTACACCCCGGAATGTGACTATACCCCGGTATGTGACTATACCCCGGTATGTGACTACACCCCGGAATGTGACTACACCCCGGTATGTGACTATACCCCGGTATGTGACTACACCCCGGTATGTGACTATACCCCGGAATGTGACTATACCCCGGAATGTGACTATACCCCGGTATGTGACTATACCCCGGAATGTGACTACACCCCGGTATGTGACTATACCCGGAATGTGACTACACCCCGGAATGTGACTATACCCCGGAATGTGACTATACCCCGGAATGTGACTACACCCCGGTATGTGACTATACCCCGGTATGTGACTATACCCCGGAATGTGACTACACCCCGGAATGTGACTATACCCCGGAATGTGACTACACCCCGGTATGTGACTACACCCCGGAATGTGACTATACCCCGGAATGTGACTATACCCCGGTATGTGACTACACCCCGGTATGTGACTATACCCCGGTATGTGACTATACCCCGGAATGTGACTACACCCCGGAATGTGACTATACCCCGGAATGTGACTATACCCCGGTATGTGACTACACCCCGGTATGTGACTATACCCCGGAATGTGACTATACCCCGGAATGTGACTATACCCCGGAATGTGACTATACCCCGGTATGAGACTATACCCCGGAATGTGACTATACCCCGGAATGTGACTACACCCCGGTATGTGACTACACCCCGGTATGTGACTACACCCCGGTATGTGACTATACCCCGGAATGTGACTATACCCCGGTATGAGACTATACCCCGGAATGTGACTATACCCCGGAATGTGACTACACCCCGGTATGTGACTACACCCCGGTATGTGACTATACCCCGGAATGTGACTACACCCCGGTATGTGACTATACCCCGGAATGTGACTACACCCCGGTATGTGACTACACCCCGGAATGTGACTATACCCCGGAATGTGACTATACCCCGGAATGTGACTACACCCCGGAATGTGACTATACCCCGGAATGTGACTATACCCCGGAATGTGACTATACCCCGGTATGAGACTATACCCCGGAATGTGACTACACCCCGGAATGTGACTATACCCCGGTATGAGACTATACCCCGGTATGTGACTACACCCCGGTATGTGACTACACCCCGGTATGTGACTACACCCCGGAATGTGACTACACCCCGGTATGTGACTATACCCCGGAATGGGACTATACCCCGGAATGTGACTATACCCCGGTATGTGACTATACCCCGGAATGTGACTATACCCCGGAATGTGACTATACCCCGGAATGTGACTATACCCCGGTATGTGACTATACCCCGGTATGTGACTATACCCCGGTATGTGACTATACCCCGGAATGTGACTACACCCCGGTATGTGACTACACCCCGGAATGTGACTATACCCCGGAATGTGACTATACCCCGGAATGTGACTATACCCCGGTATGTGACTATACCCCGGAATGTGACTATACCCCGGAATGTGACTACACCCCGGTATGTGACTATACCCCGGAATGTGACTATACCCCGGTATGTGACTATACCCCGGAATGAGACTATACCCCGGTATGTGACTACACCCCGGAATGTGACTATACCCCGGTATGTGACTACACCCCGGAATGTGACTATACCCCGGAATGTGACTATACCCCGGTATGAGACTATACCCCGGTATGTGACTATACCCCGGTATGTGACTACACCCCGGTATGTGACTACACCCCGGAATGTGACTACACCCCGGTATGTGACTATACCCCGGAATGGGACTATACCCCGGAATGTGACTATACCCCGGAATGTGACTATACCCCGGAATGTGACTATACCCCGGAATGTGACTACACCCCGGAATGTGACAATACCCCGGTATGTGACTATACCCCGGAATGTGACTATACCCCGGTATGTGACTATACCCCGGAATGTGACTATACCCCGGTATGTGACTATACCCCGGTATGTGACTATACCCCGGAATGTGACTACACCCCGGTATGTGACTATACCCCGGAATGTGACTATACCCCGGAATGAGACTATACCCCGGTATGTGACTACACCCCGGAATGTGACTATACCCCGGTATGTGACTACACCCCGGAATGTGACTATACCCCGGTATGTGACTATACCCCGGTATGTGACTATACCCCGGAATGTGACTATACCCCGGAATGAGACTATACCCCGGTATGTGACTATACCCCGGAATGTGACTATACCCCGGAATGTGACTATACCCCGGAATGTGACTACACCCCGGTATGTGACTATACCCCGGAATGTGACTATACCCCGGTATGTGACTATACCCCGGTATGTGACTATACCCCGGAATGTGACTATACCCCGGAATGTGACTATACCCCGGTATGTGACTACACCCCGGTATGTGACTATACCCCGGTATGTGACTATACCCCGGTATGTGACTATACCCCGGAATGTGACTATACCCCGGTATGTGACTACACCCCGGTATGTGACTATACCCCGGTATGTGACTATACCCCGGTATGTGACTACACCCCGGTATGTGACTACACCCCGGTATGTGACTATACCCCGGAATGTGACTATACCCCGGAATGTGACTACACCCCGGAATGTGACTACACCCCGGTATGTGACTACACCCCGGTATGTGACTATACCCCGGTATGTGACTATACCCCGGAATGTGACTATACCCCGGAATGTGACTACACCCCGGTATGTGACTATACCCCGGTATGTGACTACACCCCGGTATGTGACTATACCCCGGTTTGAGACTATACCCCGGAATGTGACTATACCCCGGTATGTGACTATACCCCGGTATGAGACTATACCCCGGTATGTGACTATACCCCGGAATGTGACTATACCCCGGAATGTGACTACACCCCGGAATGTGACTACACCCCGGAATGTGACTACACCCCGGTATGTGACTATACCCCGGTATGTGACTATACCCCGGAATGTGACTATACCCCGGAATGTGACTACACCCCGGAATGTGACTATACCCCGGAATGTGACTACACCCCGGAATGTGACTACACCCCGGTATGTGACTATACCCCGGTATGTGACTATACCCCGGAATGTGACTACACCCCGGTATGTGACTACACCCCGGTATGTGACTATACCCCGGAATGTGACTATACCCCGGAATGTGACTATACCCCGGTATGTGACTATACCCCGGAATGTGACTATACCCCGGAATGTGACTATACCCCGGTATGTGACTATACCCCGGAATGTGACTATACCCCGGTATGTGACTATACCCCGGAATGTGACTATACCCCGGTATGTGACTACACCCCGGAATGTGACGATACCCCGGAATGTGACTACACCCCGGAATGTGACTATACCCCGGTATGAGACTACACCCCGGTATGTGACTATACCCCGGTATGAGACTATACCCCGGAATGTGACTACACCCCGGTATGTGACTATACCCCGGAATGTGACTATACCCCGGAATGTGAATATACCCCGGTATGTGACTATACCCCGGAATGTGACTATACCCCGGTATGAGACTATACCCCGGTATGTGACTATACCCCGGTATGTGACTATACCCCGGAATGTGACTATACCCCGGAATGTGACTATACCCCGGTATGAGACTATACCCCGGTATGTGACTATACCCCGGTATGTGACTATACCCCGGAATGTGACTATACCCCGGAATGTGACTATACCCCGGTATGTGACTATACCCCGGAATGTGACTATACCCCGGAATGTGACTATACCCCGGTATGTGACTATACCCCGGAATGTGACTATACCCCGGAATGTGACTATACCCCGGTATGTGACTATACCCCGGTATGTGACTATACCCCGGAATGTGACTATACCCCGGAATGTGACTATACCCCGGAATGTGACTATACCCCGGTATGAGACTATACCCCGGAATGTGACTATACCCCGGTATGTGACTACACCCCGGAATGTGACTACACCCCGGAATGTGACTACACCCCGGTATGTGACTATACCCCGGTATGTGACTATACCCCGGAATGTGACTACACCCCGGTATGTGACTACACCCCGGTATGTGACTATACCCCGGAATGTGACTATACCCCGGAATGTGACTATACCCCGGTATGTGACTATACCCCGGTATGTGACTATACCCCGGTATGTGACTATACCCCGGAATGTGACTATACCCCGGAATGTGACTATACCCCGGTATGTGACTATACCCCGGAATGTGACTATACCCCGGTATGTGACTATACCCCGGAATGTGACTATACCCCGGTATGTGACTATACCCCGGTATGTGACTATACCCC
This sequence comes from Chiloscyllium plagiosum, assembly GCF_037043375.1. Classification (NCBI taxonomy): domain Eukaryota; kingdom Metazoa; phylum Chordata; class Chondrichthyes; order Orectolobiformes; family Hemiscylliidae; genus Chiloscyllium; species Chiloscyllium plagiosum. The sequence continues at coordinate 3,464,938 of NW_028270148.1, forward strand.
GGTATGTGACTATACCCCGGAATGTGACTATACCCCGGTATGTGACTACACCCCGGTATGTGACTACACCCCGGTATGTGACTATACCCCGGTATGTGACTATACCCCGGTATGAGACTATACCCCGGAATGAGACTATACCCCGGAATGTGACTATACCCCGGAATGTGACTATACCCCGGTATGTGACTACACCCCGGAATGTGACTATACCCCGGTATGTGACTATACCCCGGTATGTGACTATACCCCGGTATGTGACTATACCCCGGAATGTGACTATACCCCGGAATGTGACTATACCCCGGTATGTGACTATACCCCGGAATGTGACTATACCCCGGAATGTGACTATACCCCGGAATGTGACTATACCCCGGTATGTGACTACACCCCGGTATGTGACTATACCCCGGAATGTGACTACACCCCGGTATGTGACTACACCCCGGAATGTGACTATACCCCGGTATGAGACTATACCCCTTATGTGACTATACCCCGGAATGTGACTATACCCCGGAATGTGACTATACCCCGGTATGTGACTACACCCCGGTATGTGACTATACCCCGGAATGTGACTATACCCCGGTATGTGACTATACCCCGGTATGTGACTATACCCCGGAATGTGACTATACCCCGGTATGTGACTTCACCCCGGAATGTGACTACACCCCGGTATGTGACTACACCCCGGAATGTGACTATACCCCGGAATGTGACTATACCCCGGAATGTGACTATACCCCGGTATGTGACTACACCCCGGTATGTGACTATACCCCGGTATGTGACTATATCCCGGAATGTGACTATACCCCGGTATGTGACTATACCCCGTAATGTGACTATACCCGGTATGTGACTATACCCCGGAATGTGACTATACCCCGGAATGTGACTATACCCCGGTATGTGACTACACCCCGGTATGTGACTACACCCCGGTATGAGACTATACCCCGGTATGTGACTATACCCCGGTATGTGACTATACCCCGGAATGTGACTATACCCCGGAATGTGACTATACCCCGGTATGTGACTATACCCCGGTATGTGACTACACCCCGGTATGTGACTATACCCCGGAATGTGACTATACCCCGGTATGTGACTATACCCCGGTATGTGACTATACCCCGGAATGTGACTATACCCCGGTATGTGACTATACCCCGGTATGTGACTATACCCCGGTTTGTGACTATACCCCGGTATGTGACTATACCCCGGAATGTGACTATACCCCGGTATGTGACTATACCCCGGAATGTGACTATACCCGGTATGTGACTATACCCCGGTATGTGACTACACCCCGGTATGTGACTATACCCCGGTATGTGACTATACCCCGGTATGTGACTACACCCCGGAATGTGACTATACCCCGGTATGTGACTATACCCCGGAATGTGACTATACCCCGGTATGTGACTATACCCCGGTATGTGACTATACCCCGTAATGTGACTATACCCGGTATGTGACTATACCCCGGTATGTGACTATACCCCGGTATGTGACTACACCCCGGTATGTGACTATACCCCGGTATGTGACTATACCCCGGAATGTGACTATACCCCGGTATGTGACTATACCCCGGAATGTGACTATACCCCGGAATGTGACTATACCCCGGTATGTGACTATACCCCGTAATGTGACTATACCCGGTATGTGACTATACCCCGGTATGTGACTATACCCCGGTATGTGACTACACCCCGGTATGTGACTATACCCCGGAATGTGACTACACCCCGGAATGTGACTATACCCCGGTATGAGACTATACCCCGGAATGTGACTATACCCCGGTATGTGACTATACCCCGGTATGTGACTATATCCCGGAATGTGACTATACCCCGGTATGTGACTATACCCCGTAATGTGACTATACCCGGTATGTGACTATACCCCGGAATGTGACTATACCCCGGAATGTGACTATACCCCGGTATGAGACTATACCCCGGTATGTGACTATACCCCGGAATGTGACTATACCCCGGAATGTGACTATACCCCGGAATGTGACTATACCCCGGTATGAGACTACACCCCGGAATGTGACTATACCCCGGTATGTGACTATACCCCGGTATGTGACTATACCCCGGTATGTGACGATACCCCGGTATGTGACTACACCCCGGTATGTGACTATACCCCGGTATGAGACTATACCCCGGTATGAGACTATACCCCGGTATGTGACTATACCCCGGAATGTGACTATACCCCGGAATGTGACTATACCCCGGTATGTGACTATACCCCGGAATGTGACTATACCCCGGAATGTGACTATACCCCGGAATGTGACTATACCCCGGAATGTGACTATACCCCGGTATGTGACTATACCCCGGAATGTGACTATACCCCGGAATGTGACTATACCCCGGTATGTGACTATACCCCGGTATGAGACTATACCCCGGTATGTGACTATACCCCGGTATGTGACTATACCCCGGAATGTGACTACACCCCGGTATGTGACTATACCCCGGTATGTGACTACACCCCGGAATGTGACTATACCCCGGTATGAGACTATACCCCGGAATGTGACTATACCCCGGTATGTGACTATACCCCGGAATGTGACTATACCCCGGTATGAGACTATACCCCGGTATGAGACTATACCCCGGAATGTGACTATACCCCGGAATGTGACTATACCCCGGTATGTGACTATACCCCGGTATGTGACTATACCCCGGAATGTGACTATACCCCGGAATGTGACTATACCCCGGTATGTGACTATACCCCGGTATGTGACTACACCCCGGAATGTGACTATACCCCGGTATGTGACTATACCCCGGTATGAGACTATACCCCGGAATGTGACTACACCCCGGAATGTGACTATACCCCGGTATGTGACTATACCCCGGAATGTGACTATACCCCGGAATGTGACTATACCCCGGAATGTGACTACACCCCGGAATGTGACTATACCCCGGAATGTGACTATACCCCGGTATGAGACTATACCCCGGTATGTGACTATACCCCGGAATGTGACTATACCCCGGAATGTGACTATACCCCGGAATGAGACTATACCCCGGTATGTGACTACACCCCGGTATGTGACTATACCCCGGTATGTGACTATACCCCGGAATGTGACTATACCCCGGAATGTGACTATACCCCGGTATGAGACTATACCCCGGAATGTGACTACACCCCGGTATGTGACTACACCCCGGAATGTGACTATACCCCGGTATGTGACTATACCCCGGAATGTGACTATACCCCGGAATGTGACTATACCCCGGTATGAGACTATACCCCGGAATGTGACTACACCCCGGTATGTGACTACACCCCGGAATGTGACTATACCCCGGAATGTGACTATACCCCGGAATGTGACTATACCCCGGTATGTGACTATACCCCGGAATGTGACTATACCCCGGAATGTGACTACACCCCGGTATGTGACTACACCCCGGAATGTGACTATACCCCGGAATGTGACTATACCCCGGTATGTGACTATACCCCGTAATGTGACTATACCCGGTATGTGACTATACCCCGGTATGTGACTATACCCCGGTATGTGACTACACCCCGGTATGTGACTATACCCCGGTATGTGACTATACCCCGGAATGTGACTATACCCCGGTATGTGACTATACCCCGGAATGTGACTATACCCCGGAATGTGACTATACCCCGGTATGTGACTATACCCCGTAATGTGACTATACCCCGGTATGTGACTATACCCCGGTATGTGACTACACCCCGGAATGTGACTATACCCCGGTATGTGACTATACCCCGGTATGTGACTATACCCCGGAATGTGACTACACCCCGGAATGTGACTATACCCCGGAATGTGACTACACCCCGGAATGTGACTATACCCCGGTATGAGACTATACCCCGGAATGTGACTACACCCCGGTATGTGACTATACCCCGGTATGTGACTATACCCCGGTATGTGACTACACCCCGGTATGTGACTATACCCCGGAATGTGACTACACCCCGGAATGTGACTATACCCCGGTATGAGACTATACCCCGGAATGTGACTATACCCCGGTATGTGACTATACCCCGGTATGTGACTATATCCCGGAATGTGACTATACCCCGGTATGTGACTATACCCCGTAATGTGACTATACCCGGTATGTGACTATACCCCGGAATGTGACTATACCCCGGAATGTGACTATACCCCGGTATGAGACTATGCCCCGGTATGTGACTATACCCCGGAATGTGACTATACCCCGGAATGTGACTATACCCCGGAATGTGACTATACCCCGGTATGAGACTACACCCCGGAATGTGACTATTCCCCGGTATGTGACTATACCCCGGTATGTGACTATACCCCGGTATGTGACGATACCCCGGTATGTGACTACACCCCGGTATGTGACTATACCCCGGTATGAGACTATACCCCGGTATGAGACTATACCCCGGTATGTGACTATACCCCGGAATGTGACTATACCCCGGAATGTGACTATACCCCGGTATGTGACTATACCCCGGAATGTGACTATACCCCGGAATGTGACTATACCCCGGAATGTGACTATACCCCGGAATGTGACTATACCCCGGTATGTGACTATACCCCGGAATGTGACTATACCCCGGAATGTGACTATACCCCGGTATGTGACTATACCCCGGTATGAGACTATACCCCGGTATGTGACTATACCCCGGTATGTGACTATACCCCGGAATGTGACTACACCCCGGTATGTGACTATACCCCGGTATGTGACTACACCCCGGAATGTGACTATACCCCGGTATGAGACTATACCCCGGAATGTGACTATACCCCGGTATGTGACTATACCCCGGAATGTGACTATACCCCGGTATGAGACTATACCCCGGTATGAGACTATACCCCGGAATGTGACTATACCCCGGAATGTGACTATACCCCGGTATGTGACTATACCCCGGTATGTGACTATACCCCGGAATGTGACTATACCCCGGAATGTGACTATACCCCGGTATGTGACTATACCCCGGTATGTGACTACACCCCGGAATGTGACTATACCCCGGTATGTGACTATACCCCGGTATGAGACTATACCCCGGAATGTGACTACACCCCGGAATGTGACTATACCCCGGTATGTGACTATACCCCGGAATGTGACTATACCCCGGAATGTGACTATACCCCGGAATGTGACTACACCCCGGAATGTGACTATACCCCGGAATGTGACTATACCCCGGAATGTGACTATACCCCGGAATGTGACTATACCCCGGTATGAGACTATACCCCGGAATGTGACTATACCCCGGAATGTGACTATACCCCGGAATGTGACTATACCCCGGAATGTGACTATACCCCGGAATGTGACTATACCCCGGTATGTGACTATACCCCGGTATGTGACTATACCCCGGTATGTGACTATACCCCGGAATGTGACTATACCCCGGAATGTGACTATACCCCGGTATGTGACTATACCCCGGTATGTGACTATACCCCGGAATGTGACTATACCCCGGAATGTGACTATACCCCGGTATGTGACTATACCCCGGAATGTGACTATACCCCGGAATGTGACTATACCCCGGTATGAGACTATACCCCGGAATGTGACTATACCCCGGAATGTGACTATACCCCGGAATGTGACTATACCCCGGAATGTGACTATACCCCGGTATGTGACTATACCCCGGAATGTGACTATACCCCGGTATGTGACTATACCCCGGTATGTGACTATACCCCGGAATGTGACTATACCCCGGAATGTGACTATACCCCGGTATGAGACTATACCCCGGAATGTGACTACACCCCGGTATGTGACTACACCCCGGAATGTGACTATACCCCGGTATGTGACTATACCCCGGAATGTGACTATACCCCGGAATGTGACTATACCCCGGTATGAGACTATACCCCGGAATGTGACTACACCCCGGTATGTGACTACACCCCGGAATGTGACTATACCCCGGAATGTGACTATACCCCGGAATGTGACTATACCCCGGTATGTGACTATACCCCGGAATGTGACTATACCCCGGAATGTGACTACACCCCGGTATGTGACTACACCCCGGAATGTGACTATACCCCGGAATGTGACTATACCCCGGAATGTGACTATACCCCGGTATGTGACTATACCCCGGAATGTGACTATACCCCGGTATGAGACTATACCCCGGAATGTGACTACACCCCGGTATGTGACTACACCCCGGAATGTGACTATACCCCGGAATGTGACTATACCCCGGAATGTGACTATACCCCGGTATGTGACTATACCCCGGTATGAGACTATACCCCGGTATGTGACTATACCCCGGAATGTGACTATACCCCGGAATGTGACTATACCCCGGAATGTGACTATACCCCGGTATGTGACTATACCCCGGAATGTGACTATACCCCGGTATGTGACTACACCCCGGTATGTGACTATACCCCGGAATGTGACTATACCCCGGTATGTGACTATACCCCGGAATGTGACTATACCCCGGTATGTGACTATACCCCGGAATGTGACTATACCCCGGTATGTGACTATACCCCGGTATGAGACTACACCCCGGTATGTGACTATACCCCGGTATGTGACTATACCCCGGTATGAGACTATACCCCGGTATGTGACTATACCCCGGTATGAGACTACACCCCGGTATGAGACTACACCCCGGTATGTGACTATACCCCGGTATGTGACTATACCCCGGTATGAGACTATACCCCGGTATGTGACTATACCCCGGAATGTGACTATACCCCGGAATGTGACTATACCCCGGAATGTGACTATACCCCGGTATGTGACTATACCCCGGAATGTGACTATACCCCGGTATGTGACTATACCCCGGAATGTGACTATACCCCGGTATGTGACTATACCCCGGTATGAGACTACACCCCGGTATGTGACTATACCCCGGTATGTGACTATACCCCGGTATGAGACTATACCCCGGTATGTGACTATACCCCGGTATGAGACTACACCCCGGTATGAGACTACACCCCGGTATGTGACTATACCCCGGTATGTGACTATACCCCGGTATGAGACTATACCCCGGTATGTGACTATACCCCGGTATGTGACTATACCCCGGAATGTGACTATACCCCGGTATGTGACTATACCCCGGTATGAGACTACACCCCGGTATGAGACTATACCCCGGTATGTGACTATACCCCGGAATGTGACTATACCCCGGTATGAGACTATACCCCGGAATGTGACTATACCCCGGTATGTGACTATACCCCGGAATGTGACTATACCCCGGTATGTGACTATACCCCGGTATGTGACTATACCCCGGAATGTGACTATACCCCGGTATGTGACTATACCCCGGAATGTGACTATACCCCGGTATGTGACTATACCCCGGTATGTGACTATACCCCGGTATGAGACTACACCCCGGTATGTGACTATACCCCGGTATGAGACTATACCCCGGTATGTGACTATACCCCGGAATGTGACTATACCCCGGTATGTGACTATACCCCGGTATGTGACTATACCCCGGTATGAGACTACACCCCGGTATGTGACTATACCCCGGTATGAGACTACACCCCGGTATGTGACTACACCCCGGTATGTGACTATACCCCGGTATGAGACTACACCCCGGTATGTGACTATACCCCGGTATGTGACTATACCCCGGTATGTGACTATACCCCGGTATGTGACTACACCCCGGAATGTGACTATACCCCGGTATGTGACTATACCCCGGAATGTGACTATACCCCGGAATGTGACTATACCCCGGTAGGTGACTATACCCCGGTATGTGACTATACCCCGGAATGTGACTATACCCCGGAATGTGACTATACCCCGGTATGTGACTATACCCCGGTATGAGACTATACCCCGGTATTGTGACTATACCCCGGTATGTGACTACACCCCGGAATGTGACTATACCCCGGTATGTGACTATACCCCGGTATGTGACTATACCCCGGAATGTGACTATACCCCGGAATGTGACTATACCCCGGTATGTGACTATACCCCGGTATGAGACTATACCCCGGAATGTGACTATACCCCGGTATGTGACTATACCCCGGTATGTGACTATACCCCGGTATGTGACTACACCCCGGAATGTGACTATACCCCGGTATGTGACTATACCCCGGAATGTGACTATACCCCGGAATGTGACTATACCCCGGTATGTGACTATACCCCGGTATGTGACTATACCCCGGTATGAGACTATACCCCGGAATGTGACTATACCCCGGTATGAGACTATACCCCGGAATGTGACTATACCCCGGTATGTGACTATACCCCGGTATGTGACTATACCCCGGAATGTGACTATACCCCGGTATGAGACTATACCCCGGAATGTGACTATACCCCGGTATGAGACTATACCCCGGAATGTGACTATACCCCGGTATGTGACTATACCCTGGTATGTGACTATACCCCGGAATGTGACTACACCCCGGTATGTGACTACACCCCGGAATGTGACTATACCCCGGTATGTGACTATACCCCGGAATGTGACTATACCCCGGTATGTGACTATACCCCGGTATGTGACTACACCCCGGAATGTGACTATACCCCGGTATGTGACTACACCCCGGTATGTGACTATACCCCGGTATGTGACTATACCCCGGAATGTGACTATACCCCGGTATGTGACTATACCCCGGTATGTGACTACACCCCGGAATGTGACTACACCCCGGTATGTGACTACACCCCGGAATGTGACTATACCCCGGAATGTGACTATACCCCGGAATGTGATTATACCCCGGTATGAGACTATACCCCGGTATGTGACTATACCCCGGAATGTGACTACACCCCGGTATGTGACTATACCCCGGTATGTGACTATACCCCGGAATGTGACTATACCCCGGAATGTGACTACACCCCGGAATGTGACTATACCCCGGAATGTGACTACACCCCGGAATGTGACTATACCCCGGAATGTGACTATACCCCGGAATGTGACTATACCCCGGTATGAGACTATACCCCGGAATGTGACTATACCCCGGAATGTGACTACACCCCGGTATGTGACTATACCCCGGAATGTGACTATACCCCGGAATGTGACTATACCCCGGAATGTGATTATACCCCGGTATGAGACTATACCCCGGTATGTGACTATACCCCGGAATGTGACTACACCCCGGTATGTGACTATACCCCGGTATGTGACTATACCCCGGAATGTGACTATACCCCGGAATGTGACTACACCCCGGAATGTGACTATACCCCGGAATGTGACTACACCCCGGAATGTGACTATACCCCGGAATGTGACTATACCCCGGAATGTGACTATACCCCGGTATGAGACTATACCCCGGAATGTGACTACACCCCGGAATGTGACTATACCCCGGTATGAGACTATACCCCGGTATGTGACTATACCCCGGTATGTGACTACACCCCGGTATGTGACTATACCCCGGAATGTGACTACACCCCGGTATGTGACTATACCCCGGAATGTGACTATACCCCGGTATGAGACTATACCCCGGTATGTGACTATACCCCGGTATGTGACTATACCCCGGAATGTGACTATACCCCGGTATGTGACTATACCCCGGAATGTGACTATACCCCGGAATGGGACTATACCCCGGAATGTGACTATACCCCGGTATGTGACTATACCCCGGTATGTGACTATACCCCGGTATGTGACTACACCCCGGAATGTGACTATACCCCGGAATGTGACTATACCCCGGAATGTGACTATACCCCGGTATGTGACTATACCCCGGAATGTGACTACACCCCGGTATGTGACTATACCCCGGAATGTGACTATACCCCGGTATGTGACTATACCCCGGAATGAGACTATACCCCGGTATGTGACTACACCCCGGAATGTGACTATACCCCGGAATGTGACTATACCCCGGTATGTGACTATACCCCGGAATGAGACTATACCCCGGTATGTGACTACACCCCGGAATGTGACTATACCCCGGAATGTGACTATACCCCGGAATGTGACTATACCCCGGTATGAGACTATACCCCGGAATGTGACTATACCCCGGTATGTGACTATACCCCGGTATGAGACTATACCCCGGAATGTGACTACACCCCGGAATGTGACTATACCCCGGAATGTGACTATACCCCGGTATGTGACTACACCCCGGTATGTGACTACACCCCGGAATGTGACTATACCCCGGAATGTGACTATACCCCGGAATGAGACTATACCCCGGTATGTGACTATACCCCGGAATGAGACTATACCCCGGTATGTGACTACACCCCGGAATGTGACTATACCCCGGAATGTGACTATACCCCGGAATGTGACTATACCCCGGTATGAGACTATACCCCGGAATGTGACTATACCCCGGTATGTGACTATACCCCGGAATGTGACTATACCCCGGAATGTGACTATACCCCGGTATGTGACTATACCCCGGAATGTGACTATACCCCGGAATGTGACTATACCCCGGAATGTGACTATACCCCGGAATGTGACTATACCCCGGTATGAGACTATACCCCGGTATGAGACTATACCCCGGTATGTGACTATACCCCGGTATGTGACTATACCCCGGAATGTGACTATACCCCGGAATGTGACTACACCCCGGAATGTGACTATACCCCGGAATGTGACTATACCCCGGTATGAGACTATACCCCGGAATGTGACTATACCCCGGTATGTGACTATACCCCGGAATGTGACTATACCCCGGAATGTGACTATACCCCGGTATGTGACTATACCCCGGAATGTGACTATACCCCGGAATGTGACTATACCCCGGAATGTGACTATACCCCGGTATGAGACTATACCCCGGTATGAGACTATACCCCGGTATGTGACTATACCCCGGTATGTGACTATACCCCGGAATGTGACTATACCCCGGAATGTGACTATACCCCGGAATGTGACTATACCCCGGTATGTGACTACACCCCGGAATGTGACTATACCCCGGTATGTGACTACACCCCGGTATGAGACTATACCCCGGAATGTGACTATACCCCGGTATGTGACTATACCCCGGAATGTGACTACACCCCGGTATGTGACTATACCCCGGAATGTGACTATACCCCGGTATGTGACTATACCCCGGTATGTGACTATACCCCGGAATGTGACTATACCCCGGTATGTGACTATACCCCGGAATGTGACTATACCCCGGTATGTGACTATACCCCGGAATGTGACTATACCCCGGTATGTGACTATACCCCGGAATGTGACTAGACGCCGGTATGTGACTATACCCCGGAATGTGACTATACCCCGGTATGTGACTATACCCCGGAATGTGACTATACCCCGGAATGTGACTATACCCCGGTATGTGACTATACCCCGGAATGTGACTATACCCCGGTATGTGACTATACCCCGGAATGTGACTATACCCCGGTATGTGACTATACCCCGGAATGTGACTATACCCCGGTATGTGACTATACCCCGGAATGTGACTAGACGCCGGTATGTGACTATACCCCGGAATGTGACTATACCCCGGTATGTGACTATACCCCGGTATGTGACTATACCCCGGTATGAGACTATACCCCGGTATGTGACTATACCCCGGAATGTGACTATACCCCGGTATGTGACTATACCCCGGAATGTGACTATACCCCGGAATGTGACTACACCCCGGAATGTGACTATACCCCGGAATGTGACTATACCCCGGAATGTGACTATACCCCGGTATGTGACTATACCCCGGTATGTGACTATACCCCGGAATGTGACTATACCCCGGTATGTGACTATACCCCGGTATGTGACTATACCCCGGTATGTGACTATACCCCGGTATGAGACTATACCCCGGAATGTGACTATACCCCGGAATGTGACTATACCCCGGTATGTGACTATACCCCGGTATGTGACTATACCCCGGAATGTGACTATACCCCGGAATGTGACTATACCCCGGTATGTGACTATACCCCGGAATGTGACTATACCCCGGAATGTGACTACACCCCGGAATGTGACTATACCCCGGAATGTGACTATACCCCGGAATGTGACTATACCCCGGTATGAGACTACACCCCGGTATGTGACTATACCCCGGTATGAGACTATACCCCGGTATGTGACTACACCCCGGAATGTGACTATACCCCGGAATGTGACTATACCCCGGAATGTGACTATACCCCGGTATGTGACTATACCCCGGAATGTGACTACACCCCGGAATGTGACTATACCCCGGAATGTGACTATACCCCGGAATGTGACTATACCCCGGAACGTGACTACACCCCGGTATGTGACTATACCCCGGAATGTGACTACACCCCGGAATGTGACTATACCCCGGAATGTGACTATACCCCGGAACGTGACTACACCCCGGTATGTGACTATACCCCGGAATGTGACTACACCCCGGAATGTGACTATACCCCGGAATGTGACTATACCCCGGAACGTGACTACACCCCGGTATGTGACTATACCCCGGAATGTGACTACACCCCGGAATGTGACTATACCCCGGTATGAGACTATACCCCGGTATGTGACTATACCCCGGTATGTGACTATACCCCGGAATGTGACTATACCCCGGAACGTGACTATACCCCGGTATGTGACTATACCCCGGAATGTGACTATACCCCGGTATGTGACTATACCCCGGAATGTGACTATACCCCGGAACGTGACTACACCCCGGTATGTGACTATACCCCGGTATGTGACTATACCCCGGAATGTGACTATACCCCGGTATGAGACTACACCCCGGTATGTGACTATACCCCGGTATGTGACTATACCCCGGAATGTGACTATACCCCGGTATGAGACTACACCCCGGTATGTGACTATACCCCGGTATGAGACTATACCCCGGAATGTGACTACACCCCGGAATGTGACTATACCCCGGTATGAGACTACACCCCGGTATGTGACTATACCCCGGTATGTGACTATACCCCGGAATGTGACTATACCCCGGTATGTGACTATACCCCGGAATGTGACTATACCCCGGAACGTGACTACACCCCGGTATGTGACTATACCCCGGTATGTGACTATACCCCGGAATGTGACTATACCCCGGAATGTGACTATACCCCGGAACGTGACTACACCCCGGTATGTGACTATACCCCGGTATGTGACTATACCCCGGAATGTGACTATACCCCGGTATGAGACTACACCCCGGAATGTGACTACACCCCGGAATGTGACTATACCCCGGAACGTGACTACACCCCGGTATGTGACTATACCCCGGTATGTGACTATACCCCGGAATGTGACTATACCCCGGTATGAGACTATACCCCGGAATGTGACTACACCCCGGAATGTGACTATACCCCGGAATGTGACTATACCCCGGAATGTGACTATACCCCGGAATGTGACTATACCCCGGTATGTGACTATACCCCGGAATGTGACTATACCCCGGAATGTGACTACACCCCGGAATGTGACTATACCCCGGAATGTGACTACACCCCGGTATGTGACTATACCCCGGTATGTGACTATACCCCGGAATGTGACTATACCCCGGAATGTGACTATACCCCGGTATGAGACTACACCCCGGAATGTGACTATACCCCGGTATGTGACTATACCCCGGAATGTGACTATACCCCGGAATGTGACTACACCCCGGAATGTGACTATACCCCGGAATGTGACTACACCCCGGTATGTGACTATACCCCGGTATGTGACTATACCCCGGAATGTGACTATACCCCGGAATGTGACTACACCCCGGTATGTGACTATACCCCGGAATGTGACTATACCCCGGAATGTTACTATACCCCGGAATGTGACTATACCCCGGTATGTGACTATACCCCGGAATGTGACTATACCCCGGAATGTGACTACACCCCGGAATGTGACTATACCCCGGAATGTGACTACACCCCGGAATGTGACTACACCCCGGTATGTGACTATACCCCGGTATGTGACTACACCCCGGAATGTGACTATACCCCGGTATGTGACTACACCCCGGTATGTGACTATACCCCGGTATGTGACTACACCCCGGTATGTGACTATACCCCGGTATGTGACTATACCCCGGTATGTGACTACACCCCGGTATGTGACTATACCCCGGTATGTGACTACACCCCGGAATGTGACTATACCCCGGAATGTGACTACACCCCGGAATGTGACTATACCCCGGTATGTGACTATACCCCGGTATGTGACTATACCCCGGTATGTGACTACACCCCGGAATGTGACTATACCCCGGTATGTGACTATACCCCGGTATGTGACTATACCCCGGTATGTGACTACACCCCGGTATGTGACTATACCCCGGTATGTGACTATACCCCGGTATGTGACTACACCCCGGTATGTGACTATACCCCGGTATGTGACTATACCCCGGTATGTGACTACACCCCGGAATGTGACTATACCCCGGAATGTGACTACACCCCGGTATGTGACTATACCCCGGTATGTGACTATACCCCGGAATGTGACTACACCCCGGTATGTGACTATACCCCGGTATGTGACTATACCCCGGTATGTGACTACACCCCGGTATGTGACTATACCCCGGTATGTGACTATACCCCGGAATGTGACTACACCCCGGTATGTGACTATACCCCGGAATGTGACTATACCCCGGAATGTGACTATACCCCGGTATGAGACTATACCCCGGTATGTGACTATACCCCGGTATGTGACTATACCCCGGTATGTGACTATACCCCGGAATGTGACTATACCCCGGTATGTGACTACACCCCGGTATGTGACTATACCCCGGTATGTGACTATACCCCGGAATGTGACTACACCCCGGTATGTGACTATACCCCGGAATGTGACTATACCCCGGAATGTGACTATACCCCGGTATGAGACTATACCCCGGTATGTGACTATACCCCGGTATGTGACTATACCCCGGTATGTGACTATACCCCGGAATGTGACTATACCCCGGTATGTGACTATACCCCGGTATGAGACTATACCCCGGTATGTGACTATACCCCGGAATGTGACTATACCCCGGTATGTGACTATACCCCGGTATGTGACTATACCCCGGTATGTGACTATACCCCGGAATGTGACTATACCCCGGTATGTGACTATACCCCGGTATGAGACTATACCCCGGTATGTGACTATACCCCGGAATGTGACTATACCCCGGTATGTGACTATACCCCGGAACGTGACTATACCCCGGAATGTGACTATACCCCGGAATGTGACTATACCCCGGAATGTGACTATACCCCGGTATGTGACTACACCCCGGTATGTGACTATACCCCGGAATGTGACTATACCCCGGAATGTGACTATACCCCGGAATGTGACTACACCCCGGAATGTGACTATACCCCGGTATGAGACTACACCCCGGAATGTGACTATACCCCGGTATGTGACTATACCCCGGAATGTGACTATACCCCGGAATGTGACTACACCCCGGAATGTGACTATACCCCGGAATGTGACTACACCCCGGTATGTGACTATACCCCGGTATGTGACTATACCCCGGAATGTGACTATACCCCGGAATGTGACTACACCCCGGTATGTGACTATACCCCGGAATGTGACTATACCCCGGAATGTTACTATACCCCGGAATGTGACTATACCCCGGTATGTGACTATACCCCGGAATGTGACTACACCCCGGAATGTGACTATACCCCGGTATGAGACTATACCCCGGTATGTGACTATACCCCAGTATGTGACTACACCCCGGTATGTGACTACACCCCGGTATGTGACTATACCCCGGTATGAGACTATACCCCGGTATGTGACTATACCCCAGTATGTGACTATACCCCGGAATGTGACTACACCCCGGAATGTGACTATACCCCGGTATGAGACTATACCCCGGAATGTGACTATACCCCGGAATGTTACTATACCCCGGAATGTGACTATACCCCGGTATGTGACTATACCCCGGTATGTGACTACACCCCGGAATGTGACTATACCCCGGAATGTGACTACACCCCGGTATGTGACTATACCCCGGAATGTGACTACACCCCGGTATGTGACTATACCCCGGAATGTGACTATACCCCGGTATGAGACTATACCCCGGAATGTGACTACACCCCGGAATGTGACTATACCCCGGTATGAGACTATACCCCGGTATGTGACTACACCCCGGTATGTGACTACACCCCGGAATGTGACTACACCCCGGAATGTGACTATACCCCGGAATGTGACTATACCCCGGTATGTGACTACACCCCGGAATGTGACTATACCCCGGTATGTGACTATACCCCGGAATGTGACTATACCCCGGAATGTGACTATACCCCGGTATGTGACTATACCCCGGTATGAGACTATACCCCGGTATGTGACTACACCCCGGAATGTGACTATACCCCGGAACGTGACTATACCCCGGAACGTGACTATACCCCGGAATGTGACTATACCCCGGAATGTGACTATACCCCGGTATGTGACTATACCCCGGAATGTGACTATACCCCGGAATGTGACTATACCCCGGAACGTGACTATACCCCGGAACGTGACTATACCCCGGAATGTGACTATACCCCGGAATGTGACTATACCCCGGTATGTGACTACACCCCGGAATGTGACTATACCCCGGAACGTGACTATACCCCGGAACGTGACTATACCCCGGAATGTGACTATACCCCGGAATGTGACTATACCCCGGTATGTGACTATACCCCGGAATGTGACTATACCCCGGAATGTGACTATACCCCGGTATGAGACTATACCCCGGAATGTGACTACACCCCGGAATGTGACTATACCCCGGTATGTGACTATACCCCGGAATGTGACTACACCCCGGAATGTGACTATACCCCGGTATGAGACTATACCCCGGAATGTGACTATACCCCGGTATGAGACTATACCCCGGAATGTGACTATACCCCGGAATGAGACTATACCCCGGAATGTGACTACACCCCGGAATGTGACTATACCCCGGTATGTGACTATACCCCGGAATGTGACTATACCCCGGAATGAGACTATACCCCGGAATGTGACTACACCCCGGAATGTGACTATACCCCGGTATGTGACTATACCCCGGAATGTGACTATACCCCGGAATGAGACTATACCCCGGAATGTGACTACACCCCGGAATGTGACTATACCCCGGTATGTGACTATACCCCGGAATGTGACTATACCCCGGTATGAGACTATACCCCGGAATGTGACTACACCCCGGAATGTGACTATACCCCGGTATGTGACTATACCCCGGAATGTGACTACGCCCCGGAATGTGACTATACCCCGGAATGTGACTATACCCCGGAATGTGACTACACCCCGGAATGTGACTATACCCCGGAATGTGACTACACCCCGGAATGTGACTACACCCCGGAATGTGACTATACCCCGGAATGTGACTATACCCCGGTATGTGACTATACCCCGGAATGTGACTACACCCCGGTATGTGACTACACCCCGGAATGTGACTATACCCCGGAATGTGACTATACCCCGGTATGTGACTATACCCCGGAATGTGACTATACCCCGGTATGTGACTATACCCCGGTATGTGACTACACCCCGGAATGTGACTATACCCCGGAATGTGACTACACCCCGGTATGTGACTATACCCCGGTATGTGACTATACCCCGGTATGTGACTATACCCCGGAATGTGACTACACCCCGGTATGTGACTATACCCCGGTATGTGACTATACCCCGGTATGTGACTATACCCCGGAATGTGACTATACCCCGGTATGTGACTATACCCCGGTATGTGACTATACCCCGGTATGTGACTACACCCCGGAATGTGACTATACCCCGGAATGTGACTACACCCCGGTATGTGACTATACCCCGGTATGTGACTATACCCCGGTATGTGACTATACCCCGGAATGTGACTACACCCCGGAATGTGACTATACCCCGGAATGTGACTATACCCCGGAATGTGACTATACCCCGGAATGTGACTATACCCCGGTATGTGACTATACCCCGGTATGAGACTATACCCCGGTATGTGACTATACCCCGGTATGTGACTATACCCCGGTATGTGACTACACCCCGGAATGTGACTACACCCCGGAATGTGACTATACCCCGGAACGTGACTATACCCCGGAACGTGACTATACCCCGGAATGTGACTATACCCCGGAATGTGACTATACCCCGGTATGTGACTATACCCCGGAATGTGACTATACCCCGGAATGTGACTATACCCCGGAATGTGACTACACCCCGGTATGTGACTATACCCCGGTATGTGACTATACCCCGGAATGTGACTATACCCCGGAATGTGACTACACCCCGGAATGTGACTATACCCCGGTATGTGACTATACCCCGGTATGTGACTATACCCCGGAATGTGACTATACCCCGGTATGTGACTATACCCCGGAATGTGACTATACCCCGGTATGTGACTATACCCCGGAACGTGACTATACCCCGGTATGTGACTATACCCCGGAATGTGACTATACCCCGGAATGTGACTATACCCCGGTATGTGACTATACCCCGGAATGTGACTATACCCCGGAATGTGACTACACCCCGGTATGTGACTACACCCCGGTATGTGACTATACCCCGGAATGTGACTATACCCCGGAATGTGACTACACCCCGGAATGTGACTATACCCCGGTATGTGACTATACCCCGGAATGTGACTATACCCCGGTATGTGACTATACCCCGGAACGTGACTATACCCCGGTATGTGACTATACCCCGGAATGTGACTATACCCCGGAATGTGACTATACCCCGGAATGTGACTACACCCCGGTATGTGACTATACCCCGGTATGTGACTATACCCCGGAATGTGACTATACCCCGGAATGTGACTACACCCCGGAATGTGACTATACCCCGGAATGTGACTACACCCCGGAATGTGACTACACCCCGGTATGTGACTATACCCCGGTATGTGACTACACCCCGGAATGTGACTATACCCCGGTATGTGACTACACCCCGGTATGTGACTATACCCCGGTATGTGACTATACCCCGGAATGTGACTATACCCCGGAATGTGACTACACCCCGGAATGTGACTATACCCCGGAATGTGACTACACCCCGGTATGTGACTACACCCCGGTATGTGACTATACCCCGGAATGTGACTATACCCCGGAATGTGACTACACCCCGGTATGTGACTATACCCCGGAATGTGACTATACCCCGGAATGTGACTATACCCCGGTATGTGACTATACCCCGGAATGTGACTATACCCCGGAATGTGACTACACCCCGGAATGTGACTATACCCCGGAATGTGACTACACCCCGGAATGTGACTACACCCCGGTATGTGACTATACCCCGGTATGTGACTACACCCCGGAATGTGACTATACCCCGGTATGTGACTATACCCCGGTATGTGACTATACCCCGGTATGTGACTACACCCCGGAATGTGACTACACCCCGGTATGTGACTACACCCCGGTATGTGACTATACCCCGGAATGTGACTATACCCCGGAATGTGACTATACCCCGGTATGTGACTATACCCCGGTATGTGACTACACCCCGGTATGTGACTACACCCCGGAATGTGACTATACCCCGGAATGTGACTACACCCCGGAATGTGACTACACCCCGGTATGTGACTATACCCCGGTATGTGACTACACCCCGGAATGTGACTATACCCCGGAATGTGACTACACCCCGGAATGTGACTACACCCCGGTATGTGACTATACCCCGGTATGTGACTACACCCCGGAATGTGACTATACCCCGGTATGTGACTATACCCCGGTATGTGACTACACCCCGGAATGTGACTATACCCCGGAATGTGACTACACCCCGGTATGTGACTATACCCCGGTATGTGACTATACCCCGGAATGTGACTATACCCCGGAATGTGACTATACCCCGGTATGTGACTATACCCCGGAATGTGACTATACCCCGGAATGTGACTATACCCCGGAATGTGACTACACCCCGGAATGTGACTATACCCCGGAATGTGACTACACCCCGGAATGTGACTACACCCCGGAATGTGACTATACCCCGGAATGTGACTATACCCCGGTATGTGACTATACCCCGGAATGTGACTACACCCCGGTATGTGACTACACCCCGGAATGTGACTATACCCCGGAATGTGACTATACCCCGGTATGTGACTATACCCCGGAATGTGACTATACCCCGGTATGTGACTATACCCCGGTATGTGACTACACCCCGGAATGTGACTATACCCCGGAATGTGACTACACCCCGGTATGTGACTATACCCCGGTATGTGACTACACCCCGGTATGTGACTATACCCCGGAATGTGACTACACCCCGGTATGTGACTATACCCCGGAATGTGACTATACCCCGGAATGTGACTATACCCCGGAATGTGACTATACCCCGGAATGTGACTACACCCCGGAATGTGACTACACCCCGGTATGTGACTATACCCCGGTATGAGACTATACCCCGGTATGTGACTATACCCCGGTATGTGACTATACCCCGGTATGTGACTATACCCGGTATGTGACTATACCCCGGTATGTGACTATACCCCGGAATGTGACTATACCCCGGTATGTGACTATACCCCGGTATGTGACTATACCCCGGTATGTGACTATACCCCGGTATGTGACTATACCCCGGAATGTGACTATACCCCGGTATGTGACTATACCCCGGAATGTGACTATACCCCGGTATGTGACTATACCCCGGAATGTGACTACACCCCGGTATGTGACTACACCCCGGAATGTGACTATACCCCGGAATGTGACTACACCCCGGTATGTGACTATACCCCGGTATGTGACTATACCCCGGTATGTGACTATACCCCGGAATGTGACTACACCCCGGAATGTGACTATACCCCGGAATGTGACTATACCCCGGAATGTGACTACACCCCGGAATGTGACTACACCCCGGTATGTGACTATACCCCGGTATGAGACTATACCCCGGTATGTGACTATACCCCGGTATGTGACTATACCCCGGTATGTGACTATACCCGGTATGTGACTATACCCCGGAATGTGACTATACCCCGGTATGTGACTATACCCCGGAATGTGACTATACCCCGGTATGTGACTATTCCCCGGTATGTGACTACATCCCGGTATGTGACTATACCCCGGAATGTGACTATACCCCGGTATGTGACTATACCCCGGTATGTGACTACATCCCGGTATGTGACTACACCCCGGTATGTGACTATAGCCGGTATGTGACTATACCCCGGAATGTGACTACACCCCGGTATGTGACTATACCCCGGAATGTGACTATACCCCGGTATGTGACTACACCCCGGTATGTGACTACACCCCGGAATGTGACTACACCCCGGAATGTGACTATACCCCGGTATGTGACTATACCCCGGTATGTGACTACACCCCGGTATGTGACTACACCCCGGTATGTGACTACACCCCGGAATGTGACTACACCCCGGTATGTGACTATACCCCGGTATGTGACTATACCCCGGAATGTGACTATACCCCGGAATGTGACTATACCCCGGTATGTGACTATACCCCGGTATGTGACTACACCCCGGTATGTGACTATACCCCGGTATGTGACTATACCCCGGAATGTGACTACACCCCGGTATGTGACTACACCCCGGAATGTGACTACACCCCGGTATGTGACTATACCCCGGTATGTGACTATACCCCGGAATGTGACTATACCCCGGAATGTGACTATACCCCGGTATGTGACTATACCCCGGAATGTGACTATACCCCGGTATGTGACTACACCCCGGAATGTGACTATACCCCGGAATGTGACTACACCCCGGTATGTGACTATACCCCGGTATGTGACCATACCCCGGAATGTGACTATACCCCGGAATGTGACTATACCCCGGTATGTGACTACACCCCGGAATGTGACTATACCCCGGAATGTGACTATACCCCGGTATGTGACTATACCCCGGTATGTGACTACACCCCGGTATGTGACTATACCCCGGTATGTGACTACACCCCGGTATGTGACTACACCCCGGTATGTGACTATACCCCGGTATGTGACTACACCCCGGTATGTGACTATACCCCGGAATGTGACTATACCCCGGAATGTGACTATACCCCGGTATGTGACTATACCCCGGAATGTGACTATACCCCGGTATGTGACTATACCCCGGTATGTGACTACACCCCGGTATGTGACTATACCCCGGTATGTGACTACACCCCGGTATGTGACTACACCCCGGTATGTGACTATACCCCGGTATGTGACTACACCCCGGTATGTGACTACACCCCGGTATGTGACTATACCCCGGTATGTGACTACACCCCGGTATGTGACTACACCCCGGTATGTGACTATACCCCGGAATGTGACTACACCCCGGTATGTGACTATACCCCGGTATGTGACTACACCCCGGTATGTGACTATACCCCGGTATGTGACTACACCCCGGTATGTGACTACACCCCGGTATGAGACTATAACCCGGTATGTGACTACACCCCGGTATGTGACTATCCCCCGGTATGTGACTACACCCCGGTATGTGACTATACCCCGGTATGTGACTACACCCCGGTATGTGACTACACCCCGGTATGAGACTATACCCCGGTATGTGACTACACCCCGGTATGTGACTACACCCCGGTATGTGACTATACCCCGGAATGTGACTATACCCCGGAATGTGACTATACCCCGGTATGTGACTATACCCCGGTATGTGACTACATCCCGGTATGTGACTACACCCCGGTATGTGACTACACCCCGGTATGTGACTATACCCCGGTATGTGACTATACACCGGTATGAGACTATACCCCGGTATGAGACTACACCCCGGTATGTGACTACACCCCGGTATGTGACTATACCCCGGAATGTGACTATACCCCGGTATGTGACTATACCCCGGAATGTGACTATACCCCGGTATGTGACTATACCCCGGTATGTGACTATACCCCGGAATGTGACTATACCCCGGAATGTGACTACACCCCGGTATGTGACTATACCCCGGAATGTGACTATACCCCGGTATGTGACTATACCCCGGTATGTGACTATACCCCGGTATGTGACTACACCCCGGTATGAGACTATACCCCGGTATGAGACTACACCCCGGTATGTGACTATACCCCGGAATGTGACTATACCCCGGTATGTGACTATACCCCGGTATGTGACTATACCCCGGTATGTGACTATACCCCGGTATGTGACTATACCCTGGTATGAGACTATACCCCGGAATGTGACTATACCCCGGTATGTGACTATACCCCGGAATGTGACTATACCCCGGTATGTGACTATACCCCGGTATGTGACTATACCCCGGAATGTGACTACACCCCGGTATGTGACTATACCCCGGAATGTGACTATACCCCGGTATGTGACTATACCCCGGAATGTGACTATACCCCGGTATGTGACTATACCCCGGTATGAGACTATACCCCGGAATGTGACTATACCCCGGTATGTGACTATACCCCGGTATGTGACTATACCCCGGTATGTGACTATACCCCGGAATGTGACTATACCCCGGTATGTGACTATACCCCGGTATGAGACTATACCCCGGTATGTGACTATACCCCGGTATGAGACTACACCCCGGTATGTGACTATACCCCGGAATGTGACTATACCCCGGTATGTGACTACACCCCGGTATGTGACTATACCCCGGTATGTGACTACACCCCGGTATGAGACTACACCCCGGAATGTGACTATACCCCGGTATGTGACTATACCCCGGTATGTGACTATACCCCGGAATGTGACTATACCCCGGTATGTGACTATACCCCGGTATGTGACTATACCCCGGAATGTGACTATACCCCGGTATGTGACTATACCCCGGTATGTGACTATACCCCGGAATGTGACTATACCCCGGTATGTGACTATACCCCGGAATGTGACTATACCCCGGTATGTGACTATACCCCGGAATGTGACTATACCCCGGAATGTGACTATACCCCGGTATGTGACTATACCCCGGAATGTGACTATACCCCGGTATGTGACTATACCCCGGAATGTGACTATACCCCGGAATGTGACTATACCCCGGAATGTGACTATACCCCGGTATGTGACTATACCCCGGTATGTGACTACACCCCGGTATGTGACTATACCCCGGAATGTGACTATACCCCGGTATGTGACTATACCCCGGTATGTGACTATACCCCGGTATGTGACTATACCCCGGTATGTGACTATACCCCGGAATGTGACTATACCCCGGTATGTGACTATACCCCGGAATGTGACTATACCCCGGTATGTGACTATACCCCGGTATGTGACTACACCCCGGTATGTGACTATACCCCGGAATGTGACTATACCCCGGTATGTGACTATACCCCGGTATGTGACTACACCCCGGTATGTGACTATACCCCGGAATGTGACTATACCCCGGAATGTGACTATACCCCGGTATGTGACTATACCCCGGTATGTGACTATACCCCGGTATGAGACTATACCCCGGTATGTGACTACACCCCGGTATGAGACTACACCCCGGAATGTGACTATACCCCGGTATGTGACTATACCCCGGAATGTGACTATACCCCGGTATGTGACTACACCCCGGAATGTGACTATACCCCGGTATGTGACTATATCCCGGAATGTGACTACACCCCGGAATGTGACTATACCCCGGAATGTGACTATACCCCGGTATGTGACTATACCCCGGAATGTGACTATACCCCGGTATGTGACTATACCCCGGTATGTGACTATACCCCGGTATGTGACTACACCCCGGAATGTGACTATACCCCGGTATGTGACTATACCCCGGTATGAGACTATACCCCGGTATGTGACTACACCCCGGTATGAGACTATACCCCGGTATGAGACTATACCCCGGTATGTGACTATACCCCGGTATGTGACTACACCCCGGAATGTGACTATACCCCGGTATGTGACTATACCCCGGTATGAGACTATACCCCGGAATGTGACTATACCCCGGTATGTGACTACACCCCGGAATGTGACTATACCCCGGTATGTGACTACACCCCGGTATGTGACTATACCCCGGAATGTGACTATACCCCGGTATGTGACTACACCCCGGAATGTGACTATACCCCGGTATGTGACTATACCCCGGTATGAGACTATACCCCGGAATGTGACTATACCCCGGTATGTGACTACACCCCGGTATGTGACTATACCCCGGTATGAGACTATACCCCGGAATGTGACTACACCCCGGAATGTGACTATACCCCGGTATGTGACTACACCCCGGTATGAGACTACACCCCGGAATGTGACTATACCCCGGTATGTGACTACACCCCGGTATGTGACTATACCCCGGTATGTGACTACACCCCGGTATGAGACTATACCCCGGTATGTGACTATACCCCGGTATGTGACTATACCCCGGTATGTGACTACACCCCGGTATGTGACTACACCCCGGAATGTGACTATACCCCGGAATGTGACTATACCCCGGAATGTGACTATACCCCGGTATGTGACTACACCCCGGTATGAGACTATACCCCGGAATGTGACTATACCCCGGTATGTGACTACACCCCGGTATGTGACTATACCCCGGTATGTGACTATACCCCGGTATGTGACTATACCCCGGTATGAGACTATACCCCGGTATGTGACTATACCCCGGTATGTGACTATACCCCGGTATGTGACTATACCCCGGTATGTGACTATACCCCGGTATGAGGCTATACCCCGGTATGTGACTATACCCCGGTATGTGACTATACCCCGGTATGTGACTATACCCCGGAATGTGACTATACCCCGGTATGAGACTATACCCCGGTATGTGACTATACCCCGGTATGTGACTATACCCCGGTATGTGACTATACCCCGGAATGTGACTATACCCCGGTATGAGACTATACCCCGGTATGTGACTATACCCCGGTATGTGACTATACCCCGGTATGTGACTATACCCCGGTATGAGACTATACCCCGGTATGTGACTACACCCCGGTATGTGACTATACCCCGGAATGTGACTACACCCCGGTATGTGACTACACCCCGGTATGTGACTATACCCCGGTATGTGACTACACCCCGGTATGTGACTACACCCCGGTATGTGACTATACCCCGGTATGTGACTATACCCCGGAATGTGACTATACCCCGGTATGTGACTATACCCCGGTATGTGACTATACCCCGGAATGTGACTATACCCCGGAATGTGACTATACCCCGGTATGTGACTATACCCCGGAATGTGACTATACCCCGGTATGTGACTACACCCCGGTATGTGACTATACCCCGGTATGTGACTATACCCCGGTATGTGACTACACCCCGGTATGTGACTACACCCCGGTATGTGACTACACCCCGGTATGTGACTATACCCCGGTATGTGACTACACCCCGGTATGTGACTATACCCCGGTATGTGACTATACCCCGGTATGTGACTATACCCCGGTATGTGACTACACCCCGGTATGTGACTACACCCCGGTATGTGACTACACCCCGGAATGTGACTACACCCCGGTATGTGACTACACCCCGGAATGTGACTACACCCCGGTATGTGACTACACCCCGGTATGTGACTACACCCCGGAATGTGACTACACCCCGGAATGTGACTACACCCCGGAATGTGACTATACCCCGGTATGTGACTATACCCCGGTATGTGACTATACCCCGGTATGTGACTACACCCCGGAATGTGACTATACCCCGGAATGTGACTATACCCCGGTATGTGACTACACCCCGGTATGTGACTATACCCCGGTATGTGACTACACCCCGGAATGTGACTACACCCCGGAATGTGACTATACCCCGGTATGAGACTATACCCCGGTATGTGACTATACCCCGGAATGTGACTACACCCCGGTATGTGACTATACCCCGGTATGTGACTATACCCCGGTATGTGACTATACCCCGGAATGTGACTACACCCCGGTATGTGACTATACCCCGGTATGTGACTATACCCCGGAATGTGACTACACCCCGGAATGTGACTACACCCCGGTATGTGACTATACCCCGGTATGTGACTACACCCCGGTATGTGACTATACCCCGGTATGTGACTATACCCCGGTATGTGACTACACCCCGGTATGTGACTACACCCCGGTATGTGACTATACCCCGGAATGTGACTATACCCCGGAATGTGACTATACCCCGGAATGTGACTATACCCCGGTATGTGACTACACCCCGGAATGTGACTACACCCCGGAATGTGACTATACCCCGGTATGTGACTATACCCCGGTATGTGACTATACCCCGGAATGTGACTACACCCCGGAATGTGACTACACCCCGGTATGTGACTATACCCCGGAATGTGACTACACCCCGGTATGTGACTACACCCCGGTATGTGACTATACCCCGGTATGTGACTACACCCCGGTATGTGACTATACCCCGGAATGTGACTACACCCCGGTATGTGACTATACCCCGGAATGTGACTACACCCCGGAATGTGACTATACCCCGGAATGTGACTACACCCCGGTATGTGACTATACCCCGGAATGTGACTATACCCCGGAATGTGACTATACCCCGGAATGTGACTATACCCCGGAATGTGACTACACCCCGGTATGTGACTATACCCCGGTATGTGACTATACCCCGGTATGTGACTATACCCCGGAATGTGACTATACCCCGGTATGTGACTATACCCCGGAATGTGACTACACCCCGGAATGTGACTATACCCCGGTATGTGACTATACCCCGGAATGTGACTATACCCCGGTATGTGACTATACCCCGGTATGTGACTATACCCCGGTATGAGACTATACCCCGGTATGTGACTACACCCCGGTATGTGACTACACCCCGGTATGTGACTACACCCCGGTATGTGACTATACCCCGGAATGTGACTATACCCCGGAATGTGACTACACCCCGGAATGTGACTATACCCCGGTATGTGACTATACCCCGGAATGTGACTATACCCCGGTATGTGACTATACCCCGGTATGTGACTATACCCCGGAATGTGACTATACCCCGGAATGTGACTACACCCCGGAATGTGACTATACCCCGGTATGTGACTATACCCCGGAATGTGACTATACCCCGGTATGTGACTATACCCCGGTATGTGACTATACCCCGGAATGTGACTATACCCCGGAATGTGACTATACCCCGGTATGTGACTACACCCCGGTATGTGACTACACCCCGGTATGTGACTATACCCCGGAATGTGACTATACCCCGGAATGTGACTACACCCCGGAATGTGACTATACCCCGGTATGAGACTATACCCCGGAATGTGACTATACCCCGGAATGTGACTACACTCCGGAATGTGACTATACCCCGGTATGAGACTATACCCCGGAATGTGACTATACCCCGGAATGTGACTACACCCCGGAATGTGACTATACCCCGGTATGAGACTATACCCCGGAATGTGACTATACCCCGGAATGTGACTATACCCCGGAATGTGACTACACCCCGGAATGTGACTATACCCCGGTATGAGACTATACCCCGGAATGTGACTACACCCCGGTATGTGACTACACCCCGGTATGTGACTATACCCCGGAATGTGACTACACCCCGGAATGTGACTACACCCCGGTATGTGACTATACCCCGGAATGTGACTATACCCCGGTATGAGACTATGCCCCGGAATGTGACTACACCCCGGTATGTGACTATACCCCGGAATGTGACTACACCCCGGTATGTGACTATACCCCGGAATGTGACTACACCCCGGAATGTGACTACACCCCGGAATGTGACTACACCCCGGTATGTGACTATACCCCGGTATGTGACTACACCCCGGAATGTGACTACACCCCGGTATGTGACTATACCCCGGAATGTGACTATACCCCGGTATGTGACTACACCCCGGAATGTGACTACACCCCGGTATGTGACTACACCCCGGAATGTGACTATACCCCGGTATGTGACTATACCCCGGTATGTGACTATACCCCGGAATGTGACTATACCCCGGTATGTGACTACACCCCGGAATGTGACTATACCCCGGAATGTGACTATACCCCGGAATGTGACTATACCACGGAATGTGACTACACCCCGGAATGTGACTATACCCCGGAATGTGACTACACCCCGGAATGTGACTACACCCCGGTATGTGACTGCACCCCGGTATGTGACTATACCCCGGTATGTGACTACACCCCGGAATGTGACTATACCCCGGAATGTGACTATACCCCGGAATGTGACTATACCCCGGAATGTGACTACACCGCGGAATGTGACTATACCCCGGAATGTGACTACACCCCGGTATGTGACTACACCCCGGTATGTGACTACACCCCGGAATGTGACTATACCCCGGTATGTGACTATACCCCGGAATGTGACTATACCCCGGAATGTGACTACACCCCGGAATGTGACTATACCCCGGTATGTGACTATACCCCGGAATGTGACTATACCCCGGAATGTGACTATACCCCGGAATGTGACTATACCCCGGAATGTGACTACACCCCGGAATGTGACTATACCCCGGAATGTGACTACACCCCGGTATGTGACTACACCCCGGAATGTGACTACACCCCGGAATGTGACTATACCCCAGAATGTGACGATACCCCGGAATGTGACTATACCCCAGAATGTGACTATACCCCAGAATGTGACTATACCCCGGAATGTGACTATACCCCGGAATGTGACTATACCCCGGTATGTGACTATACCCCAGAATGTGACTATACCCCGGAATGTGACTACACCCCGGAATGTGACTATACCCCGGAATGTGACTACACCCCGGTATGTGACTACACCCCGGTATGTGACTACACCCCGGAATGTGACTACACCCCGGTATGTGACTATACCCCAGAATGTGACTATACCCCGGAATGTGACTACACCCCGGTATGTGACTACACCCCGGAATGTGACTATACCCCGGAATGTGACTACACCCCGGTATGTGACTACACCCCGGAATGTGACTATACCCCGGAATGTGACTACACCCCGGTATGTGACTATACCCCAGAATGTGACTATACCCCGGAATGTGACTACACCCCGGTATGTGACTACACCCCGGAATGTGACTATACCCCGGTATGTGACTATACCCCGGAATGTGACTACACCCCGGTATGTGACTACACCCCGGAATGTGACTACACCCCGGTATGTGACTACACCCCGGTATGTGACTATACCCCGGAATGTGACTACACCCCGGAATGTGACTATACCCCGGAATGTGACTATACCCCGGAATGTGACTACACCCCGGAATGTGACTATACCCCGGTATGTGACTACACCCCGGAATGTGACTATACCCCGGTATGTGACTATACACCGGTATGTGACTATACCCCGGTATGTGACTACACCCCGGTATGTGACTACACCCCGGAATGTGACTACACCCCGGAATGTGACTATACCCCGGAATGTGACTACACCCCGGTATGTGACTATACCCCAGAATGTGACTATACCCCGGAATGTGACTACACCCCGGTATGTGACTATACCCCGGAATGTGACTACACCCCGGTATGTGACTATACCCCGGTATGTGACTACACCCCGGTATGTGACTATACCCCGGTATGTGACTACACCCCGGAATGTGACTATACCCCGGTATGTGACTATACCCCGGTATGTGACTATACCCCGGTATGTGACTACACCCCGGAATGTGACTATACCCCGGTATGTGACTATACCCCAGAATGTGACTATACCCCGGAATGTGACTACACCCCGGTATGTGACTATACCCCGGAATGTGACTACACCCCGGTATGTGACTATACCCCGGTATGTGACTACACCCCGGTATGTGACTATACCCCGGAATGTGACTACACCCCGGTATGTGACTATACCCCAGAATGTGACTATACCCCGGAATGTGACTACACCCCGGAATGTGACTATACCCCGGTATGTGACTATACCCCGGTATGTGACTACACCCCGGTATGTGACTACACCCCGGTATGTGACTACACCCCGGAATGTGACTATACCCCGGAATGTGACTACACCGCGGAATGTGACTATACCCCGGAATGTGACTACACCGCGGAATGTGACTATACCCCGGAATGTGACTACACCCCGGTATGTGACTATACCCCGGTATGTGACTATACCCCGGAATACCCCGGTATGTGACTATACCCCGGAATGTGACTACACCCCGGTATGTGACTATACCCCGGTATGTGACTATACCCCGGAATGTGACTACACCCCGGTATGTGACTATACCCCGGTATGTGACTATACCCCGGAATGTGACTATACCCCGGTATGTGACTATACCCCGGAATGTGACTACACCCCGGTATGTGACTATACCCCGGTATGAGACTATACCCCGGAATGTGACTATACCCCGGAATGTGACTATACCCCGGAATGTGACTATACCCCGGAATGTGACTATACCCCGGTATGTGACTATACCCCGGAATGTGACTATACCCCGGAATGTGACTATACCCCGGAATGTGACTATACCCCGGTATGTGACTATACCCCGGAATGTGACTATACCCCGGAATGTGACTATACCCCGGAATGTGACTACACACCGGTATGTGACTACACCCCGGAATGTGACTACACCCCGGTATGTGACTATACCCCGGTATGTGACTACACCCCGGAATGTGACTACACCCCGGTATGTGACTACACCCCGGAATGTGACTACACCCCGGTATGTGACTACACCCCGGTATGTGACTATACCCCGGAATGTGACTACACCCCGGAATGTGACTATACCCCGGAATGTGACTATACCCCGGAATGTGACTACACCCCGGAATGTGACTATACCCCGGTATGTGACTATACCCCGGAATGTGACTACACCCCGGTATGTGACTATACCCCAGAATGTGACTATACCCCGGAATGTGACTACACCCCGGAATGTGACTATACCCCGGTATGTGACTACACCCCGGAATGTGACTACACCCCGGTATGTGACTACACCCCGGTATGTGACTATACCCCGGAATGTGACTACACCCCGGAATGTGACTATACCCCGGAATGTGACTACACCGCGGAATGTGACTATACCCCGGAATGTGACTACACCCCGGTATGTGACTATACCCCGGTATGTGACTATACCCCGGAATGTGTCTATACCCCGGAATGTGACTATACCCCGGTATGTGACTATACCCCGGTATGTGACTACACCCCGGTATGTGACTACACCCCGGAATGTGACTACACCCCAGAATGTGACTATACCCCGGAATGTGTCTATACCCCGGAATGTGACTATACCCCGGTATGTGACTATACCCCGGTATGTGACTACACCCCGGTATGTGACTATACCCCAGAATGTGACTATACCCCGGAATGTGACTACACCCCGGAATGTGACTATACCCCGGTATGTGACTACACCCCGGAATGTGACTACACCCCGGTATGTGACTACACCCCGGTATGTGACTATACCCCGGAATGTGACTACACCCCGGAATGTGACTATACCCCGGAATGTGACTACACCGCGGAATGTGACTATACCCCGGAATGTGACTACACCCCGGTATGTGACTATACCCCGGTATGTGACTATTCCCCGGAATGTGTCTATACCCCGGAATGTGACTATACCCCGGTATGTGACTATACCCCGGAATGTGACTATACCCCGGAATGTGACTATACCCCGGAATGTGACTACACCCCGGTATGTGACTATACCCCGGTATGTGACTATACCCCGGAATGTGACTATACCCCGGAATGTGACTACACCCCGGAATGTGACTACACCCCGGTATGTGACTATACCCCGGTATGTGACTATACCCCGGTATGTGACTATACCCCGGTATGTGACTACACCCCGGAATGTGACTATACCCCGGTATGTGACTACACCCCGGAATGTGACTATACCCCGGAATGTGACTACACCCCGGAATGTGACTATACCCCGGAATGTGACTACACCCCGGAATGTGACTATACCCCGGAATGTGACTATACCCCGGTATGTGACTATACCCCGGAATGTGACTATACCCCGGAATGTGACTACACCCCGGAATGTGACTATACCCCGGAATGGGACTACACCCCGGTATGTGACTATACCCCGGTATGTGACTATACCCCGGAATGTGACTATACCCCGGAATGTGACTACACCCCGGTATGTGACTATACCCCGGTATGTGACTATACCCCGGAATGTGACTATACCCCGGAATGTGACTACACCCCGGAATGTGACTATACCCCGGAATGTGACTACACCCCGGAATGTGACTACACCCCGGTATGTGACTATACCCCGGTATGTGACTACACCCCGGAATGTGACTATACCCCGGTATGTGACTACACCCCGGTATGTGACTATACCCCGGTATGTGACTACACCCCGGAATGTGACTATACCCCGGAATGTGACTACACCCCGGAATGTGACTACACCCCGGTATGTGACTATACCCCGGTATGTGACTATACCCCGGAATGTGACTACACCCCGGTATGTGACTATACCCCGGTATGTGACTACACCCCGGAATGTGACTATACCCCGGAATGTGACTATACCCGGGAATGTGACTACACCCCGGAATGTGACTATACCCCGGAATGTGACTACACCCCGGAATGTGACTACACCCCGGTATGTGACTATACCCCGGTATGTGACTACACCCCGGAATGTGACTATACCCCGGAATGTGACTACACCCCGGTATGTGACTATACCCCGGTATGTGACTATACCCCGGTATGTGACTATACCCCGGAATGTGACTACACCCCGGTATGTGACTATACCCCGGTATGTGACTACACCCCGGAATGTGACTATACCCCGGTATGTGACTATACCCCGGAATGTGACTACACCCCGGTATGTGACTATACCCCGGAATGTGACTACACCCCGGAATGTGACTATACCCCGGAATGTGACTATACCCCGGAATGTGACTACACCCCGGAATGTGACTACACCCCGGTATGTGACTATACCCCGGTATGAGACTATACCCCGGTATGTGACTATACCCCGGTATGTGACTATACCCCGGTATGTGACTATACCCCGGTATGAGACTATACCCCGGTATGTGACTATACCCCGGAATGTGACTATACCCCGGTATGTGACTATACCCGGTATGTGACTATACCCCGGTATGAGACTATACCCCGGAATGTGACTATACCCCGGTATGTGACTATACCCCGGAATGTGACTACACCCCGGAATGTGACTATACCCCGGTATGTGACTATACCCCGGAATGTGACTACACCCCGGAATGTGACTATACCCCGGTATGTGACTACACCCCGGAATGTGACTATACCCCGGAATGTGACTACACCCCGGAATGTGACTATACCCCGGTATGTGACTACACCCCGGTATGTGACTATACCCCGGTATGTGACTATACCCCGGTATGTGACTATACCCCGGTATGTGACTACACCCCGGTATGTGACTATACCCCGGAATGTGACTATACCCCGGTATGTGACTACACCCCGGTATGTGACTACACCCCGGAATGTGACTACACCCCGGAATGTGACTATACCCCGGTATGTGACTATACCCCGGTATGTGACTACACCCCGGTATGTGACTATACCCCGGAATGTGACTATACCCCGGTATGTGACTATACCCCGGAATGTGACTATACCCCGGTATGTGACTACACCCCGGAATGTGACTATACCCCGGAATGTGACTATACCCCGGTATGTGACTATATCCCGGTATGTGACTATACCCCGGTATGTGACTATACCCCGGTATGTGACTATATCCCGGTATGTGACTATACCCCGGTATGTGACTATACCCCGGAATGTGACTACACCCCGGTATGTGACTATACCCCGGTATGAGACTATACCCCGGTATGTGACTATACCCCGGAATGTGACTATACCCCGGTATGTGACTACACCCCGGTATGTGACTATACCCCGGTATGTGACTATACCCCGGAATGTGACTACACCCCGGTATGTGACTATACCCCGGTATGAGACTATACCCCGGTATGTGACTATACCCCGGAATGTGACTACACCCCGGTATGAGACTATACCCCGGTATGTGACTATACCCCGGAATGTGACTATACCCCGGTATGTGACTATACCCCGGTATGTGACTATACCCCGGTATGTGACTATACCCCGGTATGAGACTATACCCCGGTATGTGACTATACCCCGGTATGAGACTATACCCCGGTATGTGACTATATCCCGGTATGTGACTATACCCCGGTATGTGACTATATCCCGGTATGTGACTATACCCCGGTATGTGACTATACCCCGGAATGTGACTATACCCCGGTATGTGACTATACCCCGGTATGTGACTATACCCCGGTATGTGACTATACCCCGGAATGTGACTACACCCCGGTATGTGACTATACCCCGGTATGAGACTATACCCCGGTATGAGACTATACCCCGGTATGTGACTATACCCCGGTATGAGACTATACCCCGGTATGAGACTATACCCCGGTATGTGACTATACCCCGGAATGTGACTATACCCCGGTATGAGACTATACCCCGGTATGTGACTATACCCCGGTATGAGACTATACCCCGGTATGTGACTATATCCCGGTATGTGACTATACCCCGGTATGTGACTATATCCCGGTATGTGACTATACCCCGGTATGTGACTATACCCCGGAATGTGACTACACCCCGGTATGTGACTATACCCCGGTATGAGACTATACCCCGGTATGTGACTATACCCCGGAATGTGACTATACCCCGGTATGTGACTACACCCCGGTATGTGACTATACCCCGGAATGTGACTATACCCCGGTATGTGACTACACCCCGGTATGTGACTATACCCCGGAATGTGACTACACCCCGGTATGTGACTATACCCCGGAATGTGACTATACCCCGGTATGTGACTACACCCCGGTATGTGACTATACCCCGGTATGTGACTATACCCCGGTATGTGACTATACCCCGGAATGTGACTATACCCCGGTATGTGACTACACCCCGGTATGTGACTATACCCCGGAATGTGACTATACCCCGGTATGTGACTACACCCCGGTATGTGACTATACCCCGGAATGTGACTACACCCCGGTATGTGACTATACCCCGGAATGTGACTATACCCCGGTATGTGACTACACCCCGGTATGTGACTATACCCCGGTATGTGACTATACCCCGGAATGTGACTACACCCCGGTATGTGACTATACCCCGGTATGTGACTACACCCCGGTATGTGACTATACCCCGGAATGTGACTATACCCCGGTATGTGACTATACCCCGGTATGTGACTATACCCCGGAATGTGACTACACCCCGGTATGTGACTATACCCCGGTATGTGACTACACCCCGGTATGTGACTATACCCCGGAATGTGACTATACCCCGGTATGTGACTACACCCCGGTATGTGACTATACCCCGGTATGTGACTATACCCCGGAATGTGACTACACCCCGGTATGTGACTATACCCCGGAATGTGACTACACCCCGGAATGTGACTACACCCCGGTATGTGACTATACCCCGGTATGTGACTACACCCCGGAATGTGACTATACCCCGGTATGTGACTACACCCCGGTATGTGACTATACCCCGGTATGTGACTACACCCCGGAATGTGACTATACCCCGGAATGTGACTACACCCCGGAATGTGACTACACCCCGGTATGTGACTATACCCCGGTATGTGACTATACCCCGGAATGTGACTACACCCCGGTATGTGACTATACCCCGGTATGTGACTACACCCCGGTATGTGACTATACCCCGGTATGTGACTACACCCCGGAATGTGACTATACCCCGGTATGTGACTATACCCCGGTATGTGACTACACCCCGGTATGTGACTATACCCCGGAATGTGACTACACCCCGGAATGTGACTATACCCCGGAATGTGACTATACCCCGGAATGTGACTACACCCCGGAATGTGACTACACCCCGGTATGTGACTATACCCCGGTATGAGACTATACCCCGGTATGTGACTATACCCCGGTATGTGACTATACCCCGGTATGTGACTACACCCCGGAATGTGACTACACCCCGGAATGTGACTATACCCCGGAATGTGACTACACCCCGGAATGTGACTATACCCCGGAATGTGACTACACCCCGGAATGTGACTACACCCCGGTATGTGACTATACCCCGGTATGTGACTACACCCCGGAATGTGACTATACCCCGGAATGTGACTACACCCCGGTATGTGACTATACCCCGGAATGTGACTATACCCCGGTATGTGACTATACCCCGGTATGTGACTATACCCCGGAATGTGACTACACCCCGGTATGTGACTATACCCCGGTATGTGACTACACCCCGGAATGTGACTATACCCCGGTATGTGACTATACCCCGGAATGTGACTACACCCCGGTATGTGACTATACCCCGGAATGTGACTACACCCCGGAATGTGACTATACCCCGGAATGTGACTATACCCCGGAATGTGACTACACCCCGGAATGTGACTACACCCCGGTATGTGACTATACCCCGGTATGAGACTATACCCCGGTATGTGACTATACCCCGGTATGTGACTATACCCCGGTATGTGACTATACCCCGGTATGTGACTATACCCGGTATGTGACTATACCCCGGAATGTGACTATACCCCGGTATGTGACTATACCCGGTATGTGACTATACCCCGGTATGAGACTATACCCCGGAATGTGACTATACCCCGGTATGTGACTATACCCCGGAATGTGACTACACCCCGGAATGTGACTATACCCCGGTATGTGACTATACCCCGGAATGTGACTACACCCCGGAATGTGACTATACCCCGGTATGTGACTACACCCCGGAATGTGACTATACCCCGGAATGTGACTACACCCCGGAATGTGACTATACCCCGGTATGTGACTACACCCCGGTATGTGACTATACCCCGGAATGTGACTATACCCCGGTATGTGACTACACCCCGGTATGTGACTATACCCCGGAATGTGACTATACCCCGGTATGTGACTATACCCCGGAATGTGACTATACCCCGGTATGTGACTATACCCCGGAATGTGACTACACCCCGGAATGTGACTATACCCCGGTATGTGACTACACCCCGGTATGTGACTATACCCCGGAATGTGACTACACCCCGGTATGTGACTATACCCCGGAATGTGACTACACCCCGGTATGTGACTATACCCCGGTATGTGACTATACCCCGGAATGTGACTATACCCCGGAATGTGACTACACCCCGGAATGTGACTATACCCCGGAATGTGACTACACCCCGGAATGTGACTACACCCCGGAATGTGACTATACCCCGGTATGTGACTATACCCCGGAATGTGACTATACCCCGGTATGTGACTACACCCCGGAATGTGACTATACCCCGGAATGTGACTACACCCCGGTATGTGACTATATCCCGGTATGTGACCATACCCCGGAATGTGACTATACCCCGGAATGTGACTATACCCCGGTATGTGACTACACCCCGGAATGTGACTATACCCCGGAATGTGACTATACCCCGGAATGTGACTATACCCCGGAATGTGACTATACCCCGGTATGTGACTACACCCCGGAATGTGACTATACCCCGGAATGTGACTATACCCCGGAATGTGACTATACCCCGGAATGTGACTATACCCCGGTATGTGACTATACCCCGGAATGTGACTATACCCCGGTATGTGACTATACCCCGGTATGTGACTACACCCCGGTATGTGACTATACCCCGGAATGTGACTACACCCCGGTATGTGACTATACCCCGGTATGTGACTACACCCCGGAATGTGACTACACCCCGGTATGTGACTATACCCCGGAATGTGACTATACCCCAGAATGTGACTATACCCCGGTATGTGACTATACCCCGGTATGTGACTACACCCCGGTATGTGACTATACCCCGGTATGTGACTATACCCCGGTATGTGACTATACCCCGGAATGTGACTATACCCCGGTATGAGACTATACCCCGGTATGAGACTACACCCCGGTATGTGACTATACCCCGGTATGTGACTATACCCCGGTATGTGACTATACCCCGGTATGAGAATACACCCCGGTATGAGACTACACCCCGGTATGTGACTATACCCCGGTATGTGACTATACCCCGGTATGTGACCATACCCCGGAATGTGACTACACCCCGGTATGTGACTACACCCCGGAATGTGACTATACCCCGGAATGTGACTACACCCCGGTATGTGACTACACCCCGGTATGTGACTACACCCCGGAATGTGACTACACCCCGGTATGTGACTATACCCCGGTATGTGACTACACCCCGGTATGTGACTATACCCCGGTATGTGACTATACCCCGGTATGTGACTATACCCCGGTATGAGACTATACCCCGGAATGTGACTATACCCCGGAATGTGACTATACCCCGGTATGTGACTATACCCCGGAATGTGACTATACCCCGGAATGTGACTATACCCCGGAATGAGACTATACCCCGGTATGTGACTACACCCCGGTATGTGACTACACCCCGGTATGTGACTACACCCCGGTATGTGACTATACCCCGGAATGTGACTATACCCCGGTATGTGACTATACCCCGGAATGTGACTATACCCCGGTATGTGACTATACCCCGGTATGTGACTACACCCCGGAATGTGACTATACCCCGGAATGTGACTATACCCCGGTATGTGACTATACCCCGGTATGTGACTATACCCCGGAATGTGACTATACCCCGGTATGTGACTATACCCCGGTATGTGACTATACCCCGGAATGTGACTATACCCCGGTATGTGACTATACCCCGGTATGTGACTATACCCCGGTATGTGACTATACCCCGGAATGTGACTATACCCCGGTATGAGACTATACCCCGGTATGAGACTACACCCCGGTATGTGACTATACCCCGGTATGTGACTATACCCCGGTATGTGACTATACCCCGGTATGAGACTACACCCCGGTATGAGAATACACCCCGGTATGTGACTATACCCCGGTATGTGACTATACCCCGGAATGTGACTACACCCCGGTATGTGACTACACCCCGGAATGTGACTATACCCCGGTATGAGACTATACCCCGGTATGAGACTACACCCCGGTATGTGACTATACCCCGGTATGTGACTATACCCCGGTATGTGACTATACCCCGGTATGAGACTACACCCCGGTATGAGAATACACCCCGGTATGTGACTATACCCCGGTATGTGACTATACCCCGGTATGTGACTACACCCCGGAATGTGACTACACCCCGGTATGTGACTACACCCCGGTATGTGACTATACCCCGGTATGTGACTATACCCCGGTATGTGACTTTCCCCCGGTATGAGACTATACCCCGGAATGTGACTATACCCCGGAATGTGACTATACCCCGGTATGTGACTATACCCCGGAATGTGACTATACCCCGGAATGTGACTATACCCCGGAATGAGACTATACCCCGGTATGTGACTATACCCCGGTATGAGACTATACCCCGGAATGTGACTATACCCCGGAATGTGACAATACCCCGGTA
The DNA here is from genome assembly GCF_037043375.1 of Chiloscyllium plagiosum. Taxonomy (NCBI): domain Eukaryota; kingdom Metazoa; phylum Chordata; class Chondrichthyes; order Orectolobiformes; family Hemiscylliidae; genus Chiloscyllium; species Chiloscyllium plagiosum. The sequence continues at coordinate 3,506,177 of NW_028270148.1, forward strand.
TGTGACTATACCCCGGAATGTGACTATACCCCGGTATGTGACTATACCCCGGAATGTGACTATACCCCGGTATGTGACTATACCCCGGAATGTGACTATACCCCGGAATGTGACTACACCCCGGTATGTGACTACACCCCGGTATGTGACTATACCCCGGTATGTGACTATACCCCGGTATGTGACTACACCCCGGAATGTGACTATACCCCGGAATGTGACTATACCCCGGAATGTGACTATACCCCGGAATGTGACTACACCCCGGAATGTGACTATACCCCGGTATGTGACTATACCCCGGTATGTGACTATACCCCGGTATGTGACTATACCCCGGAATGTGACTACACCCCGGAATGTGACTATACCCCGGTATGTGACTATACCCCGGTATGTGACTATACCCCGGTATGTGACTATACCCCGGTATGTGACTACACCCCGGAATGTGACTATACCCCGGAATGTGACTATACCCCGGAATGTGACTATACCCCGGTATGTGACTATACCCCGGAATGTGACTATACCCCGGTATGTGACTATACCCCGGTATGTGACTATACCCCGGAATGTGACTATACCCCGGAATGTGACTATACCCCGGTATGTGACTATACCCCGGAATGTGACTATACCCCGGTATGTGACTATACCCCGGAATGTGACTATACCCCGGAATGAGACTATACCCCGGAATGTGACTATACCCCGGTATGTGACTATACCCCGGAATGTGACTATACCCCGGTATGTGACTATACCCCGGTATGTGACTACACCCCGGTATGAGACTATACCCCGGAATGTGACTATACCCCGGAATGTGACTATACCCCGGTATGTGACTATACCCCGGAATGTGACTATACCCCGGAATGTGACTATACCCCGGAATGTGACTATACCCCGGAATGTGACTATACCCCGGTATGAGACTATACCCCGGAATGAGACTATACCCCGGAATGTGACTACACCCCGGAATGTGACTATACCCCGGTATGTGACTATACCCCGGAATGTGACTACACCCCGGTATGTGACTATACCCCGGAATGTGACTACACCCCGGTATGTGACTATACCCCGGAATGTGACTACACCCCGGAATGTGACTATACCCCGGTATGTGACTATACCCCGGTATGTGACTATACCCCGGTATGTGACTATACCCCGGAATGTGACTACACCCCGGAATGTGACTATACCCCGGTATGTGACTATACCCCGGAATGTGACTATACCCCGGTATGTGACTATACCCCGGTATGTGACTATACCCCGGAATGAGACTATACCCCGGAATGTGACTACACCCCGGAATGTGACTATACCCCGGTATGTGACTATACCCCGGAATGTGACTACACCCCGGTATGAGACTATACCCCGGTATGAGACTATACCCCGGAATGAGACTATACCCCGGAATGAGACTATACCCCGGTATGAGACTATACCCCGGTATGAGACTACACCCCGGTATGAGACTACACCCCGGTATGTGACTATACCCCGGTATGTGACTATACCCCGGTATGTGACTATACCCCGGTATGTGACTATACCCCGGAATGTGACTATACCCCGGTATGAGACTATACCCCGGTATGTGACTATACCCCGGTATGTGACTATACCCCGGAATGTGACTATACCCCGGTATGAGACTATACCCCGGTATGTGACTATACCCCGGTATGTGACTATACCCCGGAATGTGACTATACCCCGGTATGTGACTATACCCCGGTATGTGACTATACCCCGGAATGTGACTATACCCCGGAATGTGACTATACCCCGGTATGAGACTATACCCCGGTATGTGACTATACCCCGGTATGTGACTATACCCCGGTATGTGACTATACCCCGGAATGTGACTATACCCCGGTATGTGACTATACCCCGGTATGTGACTATACCCCGGAATGTGACTATACCCCGGTATGTGACTATACCCCGGAATGTGACTATACCCCGATATGTGACTATACCCCGGAATGTGACTATACCCCGGTATGTGACTATACCCCGGAATGTGACTATACCCCGGAATGTGACTATACCCCGGTATGTGACTACACCCCGGTATGTGACTATACCCCGGTATGTGACTATACCCCGGAATGTGACTATACCCCGGTATGTGACTACACCCCGGTATGAGACTATACCCCGGTATGAGACTACACCCCGGTATGTGACTATACCCCGGAATGTGACTACACCCCGGAATGTGACTACACCCCAGAATGTGACTATACCCCGGAATGTGACTATACCCCGGAATGTGACTATACCCCGGAATGTGACTATACCCCGGTATGTGACTATACCCCGATATGTGACTACACCCCGGAATGTGACTATACCCCGGTATGTGACTATACCCCGGAATGTGACTATACCCCGGTATGTGACTATACCCCGGAATGTGACTACACCCCGGAATGTGACTATACCCCGGTATGTGACTATACCCCGGAATGTGACTACACCCCGGTATGTGACTATACCCCGGTATGAGACTATACCCCGGTATGTGACTATACCCCGGTATGTGACTATACCCCGGTATGTGACTATACCCCGGTATGTGACTATACCCCGGTATGTGACTACACCCCGGAATGTGACTATACCCCGGTATGAGACTATACCCCGGTATGTGACTATACCCCGGAATGTGACTACACCCCGGTATGTGACTATACCCCGGAATGTGACTATACCCCGGTATGTGACTATACCCCGGTATGAGACTATACCCCGGTATGTGACTATACCCCGGTATGTGACTATACCCCGGTATGAGACTATACCCCGGTATGTGACTATACCCCGGAATGTGACTACACCCCGGAATGTGACTATACCCCGGAATGTGACTATACCCCGGTATGTGACTATACCCCGGTATGAGACTATACCCCGGTATGTGACTATACCCCGGTATGTGACTATACCCCGGAATGTGACTATACCCCGGAATGTGACTACACCCCGGAATGTGACTATACCCCGGTATGAGACTATACCCCGGTATGTGACTATACCCCGGTATGTGACTATACCCCGGTATGTGACTATACCCCGGAATGTGACTATACCCCGGAATGTGACTACACCCCGGTATGAGACTATACCCCGGTATGTGACTATACCCCGGAATGTGACTATACCCCGGAATGTGACTATACCCCGGAATGTGACTACACCCCGGTATGAGACTATACCCCGGTATGTGACTATACCCCGGAATGTGACTATACCCCGGAATGTGACTACACCCCGGTATGAGACTATACCCCGGTATGTGACTATACCCCGGAATGTGACTATACCCCGGTATGTGACTATACGCCGGTATGTGACTATACCCCGGTATGTGACTATACCCCGGTATGTGACTATACCCCAGAATGTGACTATACCCCGGTATGTGACTACACCCCGGTATGTGACTATACCCCGGAATGTGACTATACCCCGGTATGAGACTATACCCCGGTATGAGACTATACCCCAGAATGTGACTACACCCCGGAATGTGACTACACCCCGGTATGTGACTATACCCCGGTATGTGACTATACCCCGGTATGTGACTATACCCCGGTATGTGACTATACCCCGGTATGAGACTATACCCCAGAATGTGACTACACCCCGGTATGTGACTACACCCCGGTATGTGACTATACCCCGGAATGTGACTATACCCCGGTATGTGACTATACCCCGGTATGTGACTATACCCCGGTATGTGACTATACCCCGGTATGAGACTATACCCCAGAATGTGACTATACCCCGGTATGTGACTACACCCCGGTATGTGACTATACCCCGGAATGTGACTATACCCCGGTATGTGACTACACCCCGGTATGTGACTATACCCCGGTATGAGACTATACCCCGGTATGTGACTACACCCCGGAATGTGACTATACCCCGGAATGTGACTACACCCCGGTATGAGACTATACCCCAGAATGTGACTATACCCCGGTATGTGACTATACCCCGGAATGTGACTATACCCCGGTATGTGACTATACCCCGGTATGTGACTATACCCCGGAATGTGACTATACCCCGGTATGTGACTATACCCCGGTATGTGACTATACCCCGGTATGTGACTATACCCCGGTATGTGACTATACCCCGGAATGTGACTATACCCCGGTATGTGACTACACCCCGGTATGTGACTATACCCCGGAATGTGACTATACCCCCGGTATGTGACTATACCCCGGTATGTGACTATACCCCGGTATGTGACTATACCCCGGTATGTGACTATACCCCGGAATGTGACTATACCCCGGAATGTGACTATACCCCGGTATGTGACTACACCCCGGAATGTGACTATACCCCGGAATGTGACTATACCCCGGAATGTGACTATACCCCGGTATGTGACTATACCCCGGTATGTGACTATACCCCGGAATGTGACTATACCCCGGAATGTGACTATACCCCGGAATGTGACTATACCCCGGTATGTGACTATACCCCGGAATGTGACTATACCCCGGAATGTGACTATACCCCGGTATGTGACTATACCCCGGAATGTGACTATACCCCGGTATGTGACTATACCCCGGTATGTGACTATACCCCGGAATGTGACTATACCCCGGTATGTGACTATACCCCGGAATGTGACTATACCCCGGTATGTGACTATACCCCGGAATGTGACTATACCCCGGAATGTGACTATACCCCGGAATGTGACTATACCCCGGAATGTGACTATACCCCGGTATGTGACTACACCCCGGTATGTGACTACACCCCGGAATGTGACTATACCCCGGAATGTGACTATACCCCGGTATGTGACTACACCCCGGTATGTGACTATACCCCGGTATGTGACTATACCCCGGAATGTGACTATACCCCGGTATGTGACTATACCCCGGAATGTGACTATACCCCGGAATGTGACTATACCCCGGAATGTGACTATACCCCGGAATGTGACTATACCCCGGTATGTGACTACACCCCGGTATGTGACTACACCCCGGTATGTGACTATACCCCGGTATGTGACTATACCCCGGTATGAGACTATACCCCAGAATGTGACTACACCCCGGTATGTGACTACACCCCGGTATGTGACTATACCCCGGTATGTGACTACACCCCGGTATGTGACTATACCCCGGAATGTGACTATACCCCGGTATGTGACTACACCCCGGTATGTGACTATACCCCGGAATGTGACTATACCCCGGTATGTGACTACACCCCGGTATGTGACTATACCCCGGTATGAGACTATACCCCGGTATGTGACTACACCCCGGAATGTGACTACACCCCGGTATGAGACTATACCCCAGAATGTGACTATACCCCGGTATGTGACTATACCCCGGAATGTGACGATACCCCGGAATGTGACTATACCCCGGTATGTGACTACACCCCGGTATGTGACTATACCCCGGTATGTGACTACACCCCGGTATGTGACTACACCCCGGTATGTGACTATACCCCGGTATGTGACTATACCCCGGTATGAGACTATACCCCGGTATGAGACTATACCCCGGTATGTGACTATACCCCGGAATGTGACTATACCCCGGAATGTGACTATACCCCGGTATGTGACTATACCCCGGTATGAGACTATACCCCGGAATGTGACTATACCCCGGTATGTGACTATACCCCGGAATGTGACTATACCCCGGAATGTGACTATACCCCGGTATGTGACTATACCCCGGAATGTGACTATACCCCGGTATGTGACTATACCCCGGTATGTGACTATACCCCGGAATGTGACTATACCCCGGTATGTGACTATACCCCGGAATGTGACTATACCCCGGTATGTGACTATACCCCGGAATGTGACTATACCCCGGAATGTGACTATACCCCGGAATGTGACTATACCCCGGAATGTGACTATACCCCGGTATGTGACTACACCCCGGTATGTGACTATACCCCGGAATGTGACTATACCCCGGTATGTGACTATACCCCGGAATGTGACTATACCCCGGTATGTGACTATACCCCGGTATGTGACTATACCCCGGAATGTGACTACACCCCGGAATGTGACTATACCCCGGTATGTGACTATACCCCGGTATGTGACTATACCCCGGAATGTGACTATACCCCGGAATGTGACTATACCGCGGTATGAGACTATACCCCGGAATGTGACTATACCCCGGTATGTGACTACACCCCGGTATGAGACTACACCCCGGAATGTGACTATACCCCGGTATGTGACTATACCCCGGTATGTGACTATACCCCGGAATGTGACTATACCCCGGAATGTGACTATACCCCGGTATGAGACTACACCCCGGAATGTGACTATACCCCGGAATGTGACTATACCCCGGAATGTGACTATACCCCGGAATGTGACTACACCCCGGAATGTGACTATACCCCGGTATGTGACTATACCCCGGAATGTGACTATACCCCGGAATGTGACTATACCCCGGTATGAGACTATACCCCGGTATGTGACTATACCCCGGTATGTGACTATACCCCGGAATGTGACTATACCCCGGAATGTGACTATACCCCGGTATGTGACTATACCCCGGTATGTGACTACACCCCGGAATGTGACTACACCCCGGTATGTGACTATACCCCGGAATGTGACTACACCCCGGAATGTGACTATACCCCGGTATGTGACTATACCCCGGAATGTGACTATACCCCGGTATGTGACTATACCCCGGTATGAGACTATACCCCGGTATGTGACTACACCCCGGTATGTGACTATACCCCGGTATGTGACTATACCCCGGTATGTGACTATACCCCGGTATGTGACTACACCCCGGTATGTGACTATACCCCGGAATGTGACTATACCCCGGTATGTGACTATACCCCGGAATGTGACTATACCCCGGTATGTGACTATACCCCGGTATGAGACTATACCCCGGTATGTGACTACACCCCGGTATGTGACTATACCCCGGTATGTGACTATACCCCGGTATGAGACTACACCCCGGAATGTGACTATACCCCGGTATGTGACTATACCCCGGAATGTGACTACACCCCGGTATGTGACTATACCCCGGTATGTGACTACACCCCAGTATGTGACTATACCCCGGTATGTGACTACACCCCGGTATGTGACTATACCCCGGTATGTGACTATACCCCGGTATGTGACTATACCCCGGTATGTGACTATACCCCGGTATGTGACTACACCCCGGTATGTGACTATACCCCGGTATGTGACTATACCCCGGTATGTGACTATACCCCGGTATGTGACTACACCCCGGTATGTGACTATACCCCGGAATGTGACTATACCCCGGTATGTGACTATACCCCGGAATGTGACTATACCCCGGTATGTGACTATACCCCGGTATGAGACTATACCCCGGTATGTGACTATACCCCGGAATGTGACTATACCCCGGTATGTGACTATACCCCGGAATGTGACTATACCCCGGTATGAGACTATACCCCGGTATGTGACTATACCCCGGAATGTGACTATACCCCGGTATGTGACTATACCCCGGTATGAGACTATACCCCGGTATGTGACTATACCCCGGAATGTGACTATACCCCGGTATGTGACTATACCCCGGAATGTGACTATACCCCGGTATGTGACTATACCCCGGTATGTGACTATACCCCGGTATGTGACTATACCCCGGTATGTGACTACACCCCGGTATGTGACTATACCCCGGAATGTGACTATACCCCGGTATGTGACTATACCCCGGTATGTGACTACACCCCGGTATGTGACTATACCCCGGAATGTGACTATACCCCGGTATGTGACTATACCCCGGAATGTGACTATACCCCGGTATGTGACTATACCCCGGTATGTGACTATACCCCGGTATGTGACTATACCCCGGTATGTGACTATACCCCGGTATGTGACTACACCCCGGTATGTGACTATACCCCGGTATGTGACTATACCCCGGTATGTGACTATACCCCGGTATGTGACTACACCCCGGTATGTGACTATACCCCGGAATGTGACTATACCCCGGTATGTGACTATACCCCGGAATGTGACTATACCCCGGTATGTGACTATACCCCGGTATGAGACTATACCCCGGTATGTGACTACACCCCGGTATGTGACTATACCCCGGTATGTGACTATACCCCGGTATGAGACTACACCCCGGAATGTGACTATACCCCGGAATGTGACTATACCCCGGAATGTGACTACACCCCGGTATGTGACTATACCCCGGTATGTGACTACACCCCAGTATGTGACTATACCCCGGTATGTGACTATACCCCGGTATGTGACTATACCCCGGTATGTGACTACACCCCGGTATGTGACTACACCCCGGTATGTGACTATACCCCGGTATGTGACTACACCCCGGAATGTGACTACACCCCGGTATGTGACTACACCCCGGTATGTGACTACACCCCGGAATGTGACTATACCCCGGTATGAGACTATACCCCGGTATGTGACTATACCCCGGTATGAGACTATACCCCGGTATGTGACTATACCCCGGAATGTGACTATACCCCGGAATGTGACTATACCCCGGAATGTGACTATACCCCGGTATGTGACTACACCCCGGAATGTGACTATACCCCGGAATGTGACTATACCCCGGAATGTGACTATACCCCGGTATGTGACTATACCCCGGTATGTGACTATACCCCGGAATGTGACTATACCCCGGTATGTGACTACACCCCGGAATGTGACTATACCCCGGTATGTGACTATACCCCGGTATGTGACTATACCCCGGTATGTGACTACACCCCGGAATGTGACTATACCCCGGAATGTGACTATACCCCGGTATGTGACTATACCCCGGTATGTGACTATACCCCGGAATGTGACTATACCCCGGTATGAGACTATACCCCGGTATGTGACTACACCCCGGTATGTGACTATACCCCGGTATGTGACTATACCCCGGAATGTGACTATACCCCGGAATGTGACTACACCCCGGTATGTGACTACACCCCGGTATGTGACTACACCCCGGTATGTGACTATACCCCGGTATGTGACTATACCCCGGAATGTGACTATACCCCGGTATGTGACTACACCCCGGTATGTGACTATACCCCGGTATGTAACTATACCCCGGTATGTGACTATACCCCGGAATGTGACTATACCCCGGTATGAGACTATACCCCGGAATGTGACTATTCCGCGGTATGTGACTATACCCCGGAATGTGACTATACCCGGTATGTGACTATACCCCGGAATGTGACTATACCCCGGAATGTGACTATACCCCGGAATGTGACTATACCCGGTATGTGACTATACCCCGGAATGTGACTATACCCCGGTATGTGACTATACCCCGGAATGTGACTATACCCCGGTATGTGACTATACCCCGGAATGTGACTATACCCGGTATGTGACTATACCCCGGAATGTGACTATACCCCGGTATGTGACTATACCCCGGTATGTGACTATACCCCGGAATGTGACTATACCCCGGTATGTGACTATACCCCGGTCTGTGACTATACCCGGTATGTGACTATACCCCGGAATGTGACTACACCCCGGTATGTGACTATACCCCGGTATGAGACTATTCCCCGGTATGTGACTACACCCCGGAATGTGACTACACCCCGGAATGTGACTATACCCCGGAATGTGACTATACCCCGGTATGTGACTATACCCCGGTATGTGACTATACCCCGGTATGTGACTATACCCCGGTATGAGACTATTCCCCGGTATGTGACTACACCCCGGAATGTGACTACACCCCGGAATGTGACTATACCCCGGAATGTGACTATACCCCGGTATGTGACTATACCCCGGTATGTGACTATACCCCGGTATGTGACTATACCCCGGAATGTGACTATACCCCGGTATGTGACTACACCCCGGAATGTGACTATACCCCGGTATGTGACTATACCCCGGTATGTGACTATACCCCGGTATGTGACTACACCCCGGTATGTGACTACACCCCGGTATGTGACTATACCCCGGTATGACACTATACCCCGGTATGAGACTATACCCCGGTATGTGACTATACCCCGGTATGTGACTACACCCCGGTATGTGACTACACCCCGGTATGTGACTATACCCCGGTATGACACTATACCCTGGTATGAGACTATACCCCGGTATGTGACTATACCCCGGAATGTGACTATACCCCGGAATGTGACTATACCCCGGTATGACACTATACCCCGGTATGAGACTATACCCCGGTATGTGACTATACCCCGGAATGTGACTATACCCCGGAATGTGACTATACCCCGGTATGACACTATACCCCGGTATGTGACTATACCCCGGTATGTGACTATACCCCGGAATGTGACTATACCCCGGAATGTGACTATACCCCGGAATGTGACTATACCCCGGAATGTGACTATACCCCGGTATGTGACTATACCCCGGAATGTGACTACACCCCGGAATGTGACTATACCCCGGAATGTGACTATACCCCGGAATGTGACTATACCCCGGTATGTGACTACACCCCGGTATGTGACTACACCCCGGTATGTGACTATACCCCGGTATGAGACTATACCCCGGAATGTGACTATACCCCGGTATGTGACTACACCCCGGAATGTGACTATACCCCGGTATGTGACTATACCCCGGTATGTGACTACACCCCGGAATGTGACTACACCCCGGTATGAGACTATACCCCGGAATGTGACTACACCCCGGAATGTGACTATACCCCGGTATGTGACTATACCCCGGAATGTGACTACACCCCGGTATGTGACTATACCCCGGTATGTGACTATACCCCGGTATGTGACTATACCCCGGTATGTGACTACACCCCGGTATGTGACTATACCCCGGAATGTGACTATACCCCGGTATGTGACTATACCCCGGTATGTGACTATACCCCGGTATGTGACTATACCCCGGAATGTGACTACACCCCGGTATGTGACTATACCCCGGTATGTGACTATACCCCGGTATGAGACTATACCCCGGAATGTGACTATACCCCGGAATGTGACTATACCCCGGTATGTGACTACACCCCGGAATGTGACTATACCCCGGAATGTGACTATACCCCGGTATGTGACTATACCCCGGTATGTGACTATACCCCGGAATGTGACTACACCCCGGAATGTGACTATACCCCGGAATGTGACTATACCCCGGTATGTGACTATACCCCGGAATGTGACTATACCCCGGAATGTGACTATACCCCGGTATGTGACTATACCCCGGAATGTGACTACACCCCGGAATGTGACTACACCCCGGTATGTGACTATACCCCGGAATGTGACTATACCCCGGAATGTGACTATACCCCGGTATGTGACTATACCCCGGAATGTGACTATACCCCGGAATGTGACTACACCCCGGAATGTGACTACACCCCGGTATGTGACTATACCCCGGAATGTGACTATACCCCGGAATGTGACTATACCCCGGAATGTGACTATACCCCGGTATGTGACTATACCCCGGAATGTGACTATACCCCGGTATGTGACTATACCCCGGTATGTGACTATACCCCGGTATGTGACTATACCCCGGTATGTGACTATACCCCGGAATGTGACTACACCCCGGTATGTGACTATACCCCGGAATGTGACTATACCCCGGAATGTGACTATACCCCGGAATGTGACTATACCCCGGAATGTGACTATACCCCGGTATGTGACTATACCCCGGTATGTGACTATACCCCGGAATGTGACTATACCCCGGTATGTGACTATACCCCGGTATGTGACTATACCCCGGAATGTGACTATACCCCGGTATGTGACTATACCCCGGAATGTGACTACACCCCGGTATGTGACTATACCCCGGAATGTGACTATACCCCGGAATGTGACTATACCCCGGTATGTGACTATACCCCGGTATGTGACTATACCCCGGAATGTGACTATACCCCGGTATGTGACTATACCCCGGTATGTGACTATACCCCGGTATGTGACTATACCCCGGTATGTGACTATACCCCGGAATGTGACTACACCCCGGTATGTGACTATACCCCGGAATGTGACTATACCCCGGAATGTGACTATACCCCGGAATGTGACTATACCCCGGAATGTGACTATACCCCGGTATGTGACTATACCCCGGTATGTGACTATACCCCGGTATGAGACTATACCCCGGAATGTGACTATACCCCGGTATGTGACTATACCCCGGTATGTGACTATACCCCGGAATGTGACTATACCCCGGTATGTGACTATACCCCGGAATGTGACTACACCCCGGTATGTGACTATACCCCGGAATGTGACTATACCCCGGAATGTGACTATACCCCGGTATGTGACTATACCCCGGTATGTGACTATACCCCGGAATGTGACTATACCCCGGTATGTGACTATACCCCGGAATGTGACTATACCCCGGAATGTGACTATACCCCGGTATGTGACTATACCCCGGAATGTGACTATACCCCGGTATGTGACTATACCCCGGTATGTGACTATACCCGGTATGTGACTATACCCCGGAATGTGACTACACCCCGGTTTGTGACTATACCCCGGAATGTGACTATACCCCGGAATGTGACTATACCCCGGTATGTGACTATACCCCGGTATGTGACTATACCCCGGAATGTGACTATACCCCGGTATGTGACTATACCCCGGTATGTGACTATACCCCGGTATGTGACTATACCCGGTATGTGACTATACCCCGGAATGTGACTACACCCCGGTATGTGACTATACCCGGTATGTGACTATACCCCGGAATGTGACTACACCCCGGTATGTGACTATACCCGGTATGTGACTATACCCCGGAATGTGACTATACCCCGGAATGTGACTATACCCCGGAATGTGACTATACCCCGGTATGTGACTATACCCCGGTATGTGACTATACCCCGGTATGTGACTATACCCCGGAATGTGACTATACCCCGGTATGTGACTATACCCCGGTATGTGACTATACCCCGGAATGTGACTATACCCCGGAATGTGACTATACCCCGGTATGTGACTATACCCCGGTATGTGACTATACCCGGTATGTGACTATACCCCGGAATGTGACTACACCCCGGTATGTGACTATACCCCGGAATGTGACTATACCCCGGAATGTGACTATACCCCGGTATGTGACTATACCCCGGAATGTGACTATACCCCGGAATGTGACTACACCCCGGTATGTGACTATACCCCGGTATGTGACTATACCCCGGTATGTGACTATACCCCGGTATGTGACTACACCCCGGTATGTGACTACACCCCGGTATGTGACTATACCCCGGTATGACACTATACCCCGGTATGAGACTATACCCCGGTATGAGACTATACCCCGGTATGACACTATACCCCGGAATGTGACTATACCCCGGTATGTGACTATACCCCGGTATGTGACTATACCCCGGAATGTGACTATACCCCGGTATGTGACTATACCCCGGTATGTGACTATACCCCGGTATGTGACTATACCCCGGTATGTGACTACACCCCGGTATGTGACTACACCCCGGTATGTGACTATACCCCGGAATGTGACTATACCCCGGTATGTGACTACACCCCGGTATGTGACTATACCCCGGTATGTGACTATACCCCGGAATGTGACTATACCCCGGAATGTGACTACACCCCGGAATGTGACTATACCCCGGTATGAGACTATACCCCGGTATGTGACTATACCCCGGTATGTGACTATACCCCGGTATGTAACTATACCCCGGTATGTGACTATACCCCGGAATGTGACTATACCCCGGTATGAGACTATACCCCGGAATGTGACTATACCCCGGTATGTGACTATACCCCGGAATGTGACTATACCCGGTATGTGACTATACCCCGGTATGTGACTATACCCCGGAATGTGACTATACCCCGGTATGTGACTATACCCCGGAATGTGACTATACCCCGGTATGTGACTATACCCCGGTATGTGACTATACCCCGGTATGTGACTATACCCCGGAATGTGACTATACCCCGGAATGTGACTATACCCCGGTATGTGACTATACCCCGGAATGTGACTATACCCCGGTATGTGACTATACCCCGGTATGTGACTATACCCCGGTATGTGACTATACCCCGGTATGTGACTATACCCCGGAATGTGACTATACCCCGGTATGTGACTATACCCCGGTATGTGACTATACCCCGGTATGTGACTATACCCCGGTATGTGACTATACCCCGGTATGAGACTATACCCCGGAATGTGACTATACCCCGGTATGTGACTATACCCGGTATGAGACTATACCCCGGAATGTGACTATACCCCGGTATGTGACTATACCCCGGAATGTGACTATACCCGGTATGTGACTATACCCCGGTATGTGACTATACCCCGGAATGTGACTATACCCGGTATGTGACTATACCCCGGAATGTGACTATACCCCGGCATGTGACTATACCCCGGAATGTGACTACACCCCGGTATGTGACTATACCCGGTATGTGACTATACCCCGGTATGTGACTATACCCGGTATGTGACTATACCCCGGTATGTGACTATACCCGGTATGTGACTATACCCCGGTATGTGATTATACCCCGGAATGTGACTATACCCCGGTATGTGACTATACCCCGGAATGTGACTATACCCCGGTATGTGACTATACCCCGGTATGTGACTATACCCCGGTATGTGACTATACCCCGGTATGTGACTATACCCCGGTATGAGACTATACCCCGGTATGTGACTACACCCCGGAATGTGACTACACCCCGGTATGTGACTATACCCCGGTATGTGACTATACCCCGGAATGTGACTACACCCCGGTATGTGACTACACCCCGGAATGTGACTATACCCCGGTATGTGACTATACCCCGGTATGAGACTATACCCCGGTATGTGACTACACCCCGGTATGTGACTATACCCCGGTATGTGACTATACCCCGGTATGTGACTATACCCCGGAATGTGACTACACCCCGGTATGTGACTATACCCGGTATGTGACTATACCCCGGAATGTGACTACACCCCGGTATGTGACTATACCCCGGTATGTGACTATACCCCGGTATGTGACTATACCCCGGAATGTGACTACACCCCGGAATGTGACTACATCCCGGAATGTGACTACACCCCGGTATGTGACTATACCCCGGTATGTGACTATACCCCGGAATGTGACTATACCCCGGAATGTGACTACACCCCGGTATGTGACTACACCCCGGTATGTGACTATACCCCGGAATGTGACTATACCCCGGAATGTGACTACACCCCGGTATGTGACTATACCCCGGTATGTGACTATACCCCGGTATGTGACTATACCCCGGAATGTGACTATACCCCGGAATGTGACTACACCCCGGTATGTGACTATACCCCGGTATGTGACTATACCCCGGAATGTGACTATACCCCGGAATGTGACTACACCCCGGTATGTGACTATACCCCGGTATGTGACTACACCCCGGTATGTGACTATACCCCGGTATGTGACTATACCCCGGAATGTGACTACACCCCGGTATGTGACTACACCCCGGTATGTGACTATACCCCGGTATGTGACTACACCCCGGTATGTGACTACACCCCGGTATGTGACTACACCCCGGTATGTGACTATATCCCGGAATGTGACTATACCCCGGAATGTGACTATACCCCGGTATGTGACTATACCCCGGAATGTGACTACACCCCGGTATGTGACTACACCCCGGTATGTGACTATACCCCGGTATGTGACTATATCCCGGAATGTGACTATACCCCGGAATGTGACTATACCCCGGTATGTGACTATACCCCGGTATGTGACTATACCCCGGAATGTGACTACACCCCGGTATGTGACTATACCCCGGTATGTGACTATACCCCGGTATGTGACTATACCCCGGAATGTGACTACACCCCGGTATGTGACTATAACCCGGTATGTGACTATACCCCGGAATGTGACTATACCCCGGAATGTGACTATACCCCGGAATGTGACTATACCCCGGTATGTGACTATACCCCGGAATGTGACTATACCCCGGTATGTGACTATACCCCGGTATGTGACTATACCCCGGAATGTGACTACACCCCGGTATGTGACTATAACCGGGTATGTGACTATACCCCGGAATGTGACTATACCCCGGAATGTGACTATACCCCGGAATGTGACTATACCCCGGTATGTGACTACACCCCGGAATGTGACTACACCCCGGAATGTGACTACACCCCGGTATGTGACTATACCCCGGTATGTGACTACACCCCGGTATGTGACTACACCCCGGAATGTGACTATACCCCGGAATGTGACTATACCCCGGAATGTGACTATACCCCGGTATGTGACTATACCCCGGAATGTGACTACACCCCGGTATGTGACTACACCCCGGTATGTGACTATACCCCGGAATGTGACTATACCCCGGAATGTGACTATACCCCGGTATGTGACTATACCCCGGAATGTGACTACACCCCGGTATGTGACTATACCCCGGAATGTGACTATACCCCGGTATGTGACTATACCCCGGAATGTGACTACACCCCGGAATGTGACTACACCCCGGTATGTGACTATACCCCGGTATGTGACTACACCCCGGTATGTGACTATACCCCGGAATGTGACTACACCCCGGAATGTGACTACACCCCGGAATGTGACTATACCCCGGTATGTGACTATACCCCGGAATGTGACTTCACCCCGGAATGTGACTACACCCCGGAATGTGACTATACCCCGGAATGTGACTATACCCCGGTATGAGACTATACCCCGGAATGTGACTATACCCCGGTATGTGACTATACCCCGGAATGTGACTACACCCCGGTATGTGACTACACCCCGGAATGTGACTATACCCCGGTATGTGACTACACCCCGGTATGTGACTACACCCCGGAATGTGACTATACCCCGGAATGTGACTATACCCCGGAATGTGACTACACCCCGGTATGTGACTATACCCCGGTATGTGACTATACCCCGGTATGTGACTACACCCCGGAATGTGACTACACCCCGGAATGTGACTACACCCCGGTATGTGACTATACCCCGGAATGTGACTACACCCCGGAATGTGACTATACCCCGGTATGAGACTATACCCCGGTATGTGACTATACCCCGGTATGTGACTATACCCCGGTATGTGACTATACCCCGGAATGTGACTATACCCCGGAATGTGACTATACCCCGGTATGTGACTATACCCCGGTATGTGACTATACCCCGGTATGAGACTATACCCCGGTATGTGACTACACCCCGGTATGTGACTATACCCCGGAATGTGACTATACCCCGGAATGTGACTATACCCCGGTATGTGACTACACCCCGGTATGAGACTATACCCCGGTATGTGACTACACCCCGGTATGAGACTATACCCCGGTATGTGACTATACCCCGGTATGAGACTATACCCCGGAATGTGACTATACCCCGGAATGTGACTATACCCCGGTATGTGACTACACCCCGGAATGTGACTATACCCCGGAATGTGACTATACCCCGGAATGTGACTATACCCCGGAATGTGACTATACCCCGGAATGTGACTATACCCCGGTATGTGACTATACCCCGGTGTGTGACTATACCCCGGTATGTGACTATACCCCGGTATGTGACTACACCCCGGTATGTGACTATACCCCGGTATGTGACTATACCCCGGAATGTGACTACACCCCGGAATGTGACTATACCCCGGTATGTGACTATACCCCGGAATGTGACTATACCCCGGAATGTGACTATACCCCGGTGTGTGACTATACCCCGGTGTGTGACTACACCCCGGAATGTGACTATACCCCGGTATGTGACTATACCCCGGTATGAGACTATACCCCGGAATGTGACTATACCCCGGTATGTGACTATACCCCGGTATGTGACTATACCCCGGTATGTGACTATACCCCGGTATGAGACTATACCCCGGAATGTGACTATACCCCGGAATGTGACTATACCCCGGTATGTGACTATACCCCGGTATGAGACTATACCCCGGAATGTGACTATACCCCGGTATGTGACTATACCCCGGAATGTGACTATACCCCGGTATGAGACTATACCCCGGAATGTGACTATACCCCGGTATGTGACTATACCCCGGAATGTGACTATACCCCGGTATGTGACTATACCCCGGTATGAGACTATACCCCGGAATGTGACTATACCCCGGTATGTGACTATACCCCGGTATGAGACTATACCCCGGAATGTGACTATACCCCGGAATGTGACTATACCCCGGTATGTGACTATACCCCGGTATGTGACTATACCCCGGTATGAGACTATACCCCGGAATGTGACTATACCCCGGTATGAGACTATACCCCGGTATGTGACTACACCCCGGTATGTGACTATACCCCGGAATGTGACTATACCCCGGAATGTGACTATACCCCGGAATGTGACTACACCCCGGTATGAGACTACACCCCGGTATGAGACTATACCCCGGTATGAGACTATACCCCGGTATGAGACTATACCCCGGAATGTGACTATACCCCGGAATGTGACTATACCCCGGTATGTGACTATACCCCGGAATGTGACTATACCCCGGAATGTGACTATACCCCGGTATGTGACTACACCCCGGTATGTGACTATACCCCGGAATGTGACTACACCCCGGTATGAGACTATACCCCGGTATGTGACTATACCCCGGAATGTGACTATACCCCGGAATGTGACTATACCCCGGTATGTGACTACACCCCGGAATGTGACTATACCCCGGAATGTGACTATACCCCGGAATGTGACTATACCCCGGAATGTGACTATACCCCGGTATGTGACTATACCCCGGTATGTGACTATACCCCGGTATGTGACTATACCCCGGAATGTGACTATACCCCGGAATGTGACTATACCCCGGAATGTGACTACACCCCGGTATGAGACTATACCCCGGTATGTGACTACACCCCGGTATGTGACTACACCCCGGAATGTGACTATACCCCGGTATGTGACTATACCCCGGAATGTGACTATACCCCGGTATGTGACTATACCCCGGTATGTGACTATACCCCGGAATGTGACTATACCCCGGAATGTGACTACACCCCGGTATGTGACTACACCCCGGTATGTGACTATACCCCGGAATGTGACTATACCCCGGAATGTGACTATACCCCGGAATGTGACTACACCCCGGTATGTGACTATACCCCGGAATGTGACTATACCCCGGAATGTGACTATACCACGGTATGAGACTATACCCCGGAATGTGACTATACCCCGGAATGTGACTATACCCCGGTATGTGACTATACCCCGGTATGAGACTATACCCCGGAATGTGACTACACCCCGGAATGTGACTATACCCCGGAATGTGACTATACCCCGGTATGTGACTATACCCCGGAATGTGACTATACCCCGGTATGTGACTACACCCCGGAATGTGACTATACCCCGGAATGTGACTATACCCCGGTATGTGACTATACCCCGGAATGTGACTATACCCCGGAATGTGACTACACCCCGGTATGTGACTACACCCCGGTATGTGACTATACCCCGGAATGTGACTATACCCCGGAATGTGACTATACCCCGGAATGTGACTATACCCCGGTATGTGACTACACCCCGGAATGTGACTACACCCCGGAATGTGACTATACCCCGGAATGTGACTATACCCCGGAATGTGACTATACCCCGGAATGTGACTATACCCCGGTATGTGACTACACCCCGGTATGTGACTATACCCCGGAATGTGACTATACCCCGGTATGTGACTACACCCCGGTATGTGACTATACCCCGGTATGTGACTACACCCCGGTATGAGACTATACCCCGGTATGTGACTATACCCCGGAATGTGACTATACCCCGGAATGTGACTATACCCCGGTATGTGACTATACCCCGGTATGTGACTATACCCCGGTATGTGACTACACCCCGGAATGTGACTACACCCCGGAATGTGACTATACCCCGGTATGTGACTATACCCCGGTATGTGACTATACCCCGGTATGTGACTATACCCGGGAATGTGACTATACCCCGGAATGTGACTATACCCCGGAATGTGACTACACCCCGGTATGTGACTATACCCCGGTATGAGACTACACCCCGGTATGTGACTACACCCCGGTATGTGACTATACCCCGGTATGTGACTACACCCCGGTATGTGACTATACCCCGGTATGTGACTATACCCGGGAATGTGACTATACCCCGGTATGTGACTATACCCCGGTATGTGACTACACCCCGGTATGAGACTATACCCCGGAATGTGACTACACCCCGGAATGTGACTACACCCCGGAATGTGACTATACCCCGGAATGTGACTACACCCCGGAATGTGACTATACCCCGGAATGTGACTACACCCCGGAATGTGACCACACCCCGGAATGTGACTATACTCCGGAATGTGACTACACCCCGGTATGTGACTATACCCCGGAATGTGACTATACCCCGGTATGTGACTATACCCCGGAATGTGACTATACCCCGGAATGAGACTATACCCCGGTATGTGACTATACCCCGGTATGTGACTATACCCCGGAATGTGACTATACCCCGGAATGTGACTACACCCCGGTATGTGACTATACCCCGGAATGTGACTATACCCCGGTATGTGACTATACCCCGGAATGTGACTATACCCCGGAATGTGACTATACCCCGGTATGTGACTGTACCCCGGTATGAGACTATACCCCGGTATGTGACTATACCCCGGAATGTGACTACACCCCGGTATGTGACTACACCCCGGTATGTGACTACACCCCGGTATGTGACTATACCCCGGTATGAGACTATACCCCGGTATGTGACTATACCCCGGAATGTGACTATACCCCGGTATGTGACTATACCCCGGAATGTGACTATACCCCGGAATGTGACTATACCCCGGTATGTGACTATACCCCGGTATGAGACTATACCCCGGTATGTGACTACACCCCGGTATGTGACTACACCCCGGTATGAGACTATACCCCGGTATGTGACTATACCCCGGAATGTGACTATACCCCGGTATGTGACTATACCCCGGAATGTGACTATACCCCGGTATGAGACTATACCCCGGTATGTGACTATACCCCGGAATGTGACTATACCCCGGTATGTGACTATACCCCGGTATGAGACTATACCCCGGAATGTGACTATACCCCGGTATGTGACTATACCCCGGAATGTGACTATACCCCGGTATGTGACTATACCCCGGAATGTGACTATACCCCGGTATGTGACTATACCCCGGAATGTGACTACACCCCGGTATGTGACTATACCCCGGTATGTGACTATACCCCGGTATGTGACTACACCCCGGTATGTGACTATACCCCGGTATGTGACTATACCCCGGTATGAGACTATACCCCGGAATGTGACTATACCCCGGTATGTGACTATACCCCGGTATGTGACTACACCCCGGTATGTGACTATACCCCGGTATGTGACTATACCCCGGTATGTGACTATACCCCGGAATGTGACTATACCCCGGAATGTGACTATACCCCGGTATGTGACTATACCCCGGAATGTGACTATACCCCGGTATGTGACTATACCCCGGAATGTGACTACACCCCGGTATGTGACTCTACCCCGGTATGTGACTATACCCCGGAATGTGACTATACCCCGGAATGTGACTATACCCCGGAATGTGACTATACCCCGGTATGAGACTATACCCCGGTATGAGACTATACCCCGGAATGTGACTATACCCCGGTATGTGACTATACCCCGGAATGTGACTACACCCCGGTATGTGACTACACCCCGGAATGTGACTATACCCCGGAATGTGACTAGACCCCGGTATGAGACTATACCCCGGAATGTGACTATACCCCGGTATGTGACTATACCCCGGAATGTGACTACACCCCGGTATGTGACTACACCCCGGAATGTGACTATACCCCGGAATGTGACTATACCCCGGAATGTGACTATACCCCGGAATGTGACTATACCCCGGTATGTGACTATACCCCGGAATGTGACTACACCCCGGAATGTGACTACACCCCGGTATGTGACTATACCCCGGAATGTGACTATACCCCGGAATGTGACTATACCCCGGAATGTGACTACACCCCGGTATGTGACTATACCCCGGAATGTGACTATACCCCGGAATGTGACTACACCCCGGAATGTGACTACACCCCGGTATGTGACTATACCCCGGAATGTGACTATACCCCGGAATGTGACTATACCCCGGTATGTGACTATACCCCGGAATGTGACTATACCCCGGTATGTGACTATACCCCGGTATGTGACTATACCCCGGAATGTGACTATACCCCGGAATGTGACTATACCCCGGAATGTGACTACACCCCGGAATGTGACTACACCCCGGTATGTGACTATACCCCGGAATGTGACTATACCCCGGAATGTGACTATACCCCGGAATGTGACTATACCCCGGTATGTGACTATACCCCGGTATGTGACTACACCCCGGAATGTGACTACACCCCGGTATGTGACTATACCCCGGAATGTGACTATACCCCGGTATGTGACTATACCCCGGAATGTGACTACACCCCGGAATGTGACTACACCCCGGTATGAGACTATACCCCGGTATGTGACTATACCCCGGTATGTGACTATACCCCGGAATGTGACTATACCCCGGTATGTGACTATACCCCGGAATGTGACTATACCCCGGAATGTGACTATACCCCGGTATGTGACTATACCCCGGAATGTGACTATACCCCGGTATGTGACTATACCCCGGAATGTGACTACACCCCGGAATGTGACTACACCCCGGTATGAGACTATACCCCGGTATGTGACTACACCCCGGTATGTGACTATACCCCGGTATGTGACTACACCCCGGTATGTGACTATACCCCGGTATGTGACTATACCCCGGAATGTGACTATACCCCGGAATGTGACTATACCCCGGAATGTGACTACACCCCGGAATGTGACTATACCCCGGAATGTGACTATACCCCGGAATGTGACTATACCCCGGTATGTGACTACACCCCGGTATGTGACTATACCCCGGAATGTGACTATACCCCGGAATGTGACTATACCCCGGTATGTGACTATACCCCGGTATGAGACTATACCCCGGAATGTGACTATACCCTGGAATGTGACTATACCCCGGTATGTGACTATACCCCGGAATGTGACTATACCCCGGTATGTGACTACACCCCGGTATGTGACTATACCCCGGTATGTGACTACACCCCGGAATGTGACTACACCCCGGAATGTGACTATACCCCCGTATGTGACTATACCCCGGAATGTGACTATACCCCGGAATGTGACTATACCCCGGAATGTGACTACACCCCGGAATGTGACTATACCCCGGAATGTGACTACACCCCGGAATGTGACTATACCCCGGTATGTGACTATACCCCGGTATGTGACTATACCCCGGTATGTGACTACACCCCGGTATGTGACTATACCCCGGAATGTGACTATACCCCGGTATGTGACTACACCCCGGTATGTGACTATACCCCGGAATGTGACTATACCCCGGTATGTGACTACACCCCGGTATGTGACTATACCCCGGTATGTGACTATACCCCGGAATGTGACTATACCCCGGTATGTGACTACACCCCGGTATGTGACTATACCCCGGAATGTGACTATACCCCGGTATGTGACTATACCCCGGTATGTGACTATACCCCGGAATGTGACTATACCCCGGTATGTGACTATACCCCGGAATGTGACTATACCCCGGTATGTGACTATACCCCGGTATGTGACTACACCCCGGTATGTGACTACACCCCGGAATGTGACTATACCCCGGTATGTGACTACACCCCGGTATGTGACTATACCCCGGAATGTGACTATACCCCGGTATGTGACTACACCCCGGTATGTGACTATACCCCGGAATGTGACTATACCCCGGAATGTGACTATACCCCGGTATGTGACTACACCCCGGTATGTGACTATACCCCGGAATGTGACTATACCCCGGTATGTGACTACACCCCGGAATGTGACTATACCCCGGTATGTGACTATACCCCGGAATGTGACTATACCCCGGAATGTGACTATACCCCGGTATGTGACTACACCCCGGTATGTGACTATACCCCGGAATGTGACTATACCCCGGTATGTGACTATACCCCGGAATGTGACTACACCCCGGTATGTGACTACACCCCGGTATGTGACTACACCCCGGAATGTGACTATACCCCGGTATGTGACTACACCCCGGTATGTGACTATACCCCGGAATGTGACTATACCCCGGTATGTGACTATAACCCGGTATGTGACTATACCCGGGTATGTGACTATACCCCGGTATGTGACTACACCCCGGAATGTGACTATACCCCGGAATGTGACTATACCCCGGAATGTGACTATACCCCGGTATGTGACTACACCCCGGTATGTGACTATACCCCGGAATGTGACTACACCCCGGAATGTGACTATACCCCGGAATGTGACTATACCCCGGTATGTGACTATACCCCGGAATGTGACTATACCCCGGAATGTGACTATACCCCGGAATGTGACTATACCCCGGTATGTGACTACACCCCGGAATGTGACTATACCCCGGAATGTGACTATACCCCGGTATGTGACTATACCCCGGTATGTGACTACACCCCGGTATGTGACTATACCCCGGTATGAGACTATACCCCGGTATGAGACTACACCCCGGAATGTGACTATACCCCGGAATGTGACTATACCCCGGTATGTGACTACACCCCGGTATGTGACTATACCCCGGTATGAGACTATACCCCGGTATGAGACTACACCCCGGAATGTGACTATACCCCGGAATGTGACTATACCCCGGTATGTGACTATACCCCGGTATGTGACTATACCCCGGTATGAGACTATACCCCGGTATGAGACTATACCCCGGAATGTGACTATACCCCGGAATGTGACTATACCCCGGAATGTGACTATACCCCGGTATGTGACTATACCCCGGAATGTGACTATACCCCGGAATGTGACTATACCCCGGAATGTGACTATACCCCGGTATGAGACTATACCCCGGTATGAGACTACACCCCGGAATGTGACTATACCCCGGAATGTGACTATACCCCGGTATGTGACTATACCCCGGTATGTGACTATACCCCGGTATGAGACTATACCCCGGTATGAGACTATACCCCGGAATGTGACTATACCCCGGTATGAGACTATACCCCGGTATGAGACTATACCCCGGTATGAGACTATACCCCGGAATGTGACTATACCCCGGAATGTGACTATACCCCGGAATGTGACTATACCCCGGTATGTGACTATACCCCGGAATGTGACTACACCCCGGTATGAGACTATACCCCGGTATGTGACTACACCCCGGTATGTGACTACACCCCGGTATGAGACTATACCCCGGTATGAGACTACACCCCGGAATGTGACTATACCCCGGAATGTGACTATACCCCGGTATGTGACTATACCCCGGTATGTGACTATACCCCGGTATGAGACTATACCCCGGTATGAGACTATACCCCGGAATGTGACTATACCCCGGTATGAGACTATACCCCGGAATGTGACTATACCCCGGTATGTGACTATACCCCGGAATGTGACTATACCCCGGAATGTGACTATACCCCGGTATGTGACTATACCCCGGTATGTGACTATACCCCGGTATGTGACTATACCCCGGAATGTGACTACACCCCGGTATGTGACTATACCCCGGTATGTGACTATACCCCGGAATGTGACTATACCCCGGTATGTGACTATACCCCGGTATGTGACTATACCCCGGAATGTGACTATACCCCGGAATGTGACTATACCCCGGAATGTGACTATACCCCGGTATGAGACTATACCCCGGTATGTGACTATACCCCGGTATGTGACGATACCCCGGAATGTGACTATACCCCGGTATGAGACTATACCCCGGAATGTGACTATACCCCGGTATGTGACTATACCCCGGTATGTGACTATAACCCGGTATGTGACTATACCCCGGTATGTGACTATACCCCGGTATGTGACTATACCCCGGTATGAGACTATACCCCGGTATGTGACTATACCCCGGTATGTGACTATACCCCGGTATGTGACTATACACCGGTATGAGACTATACCCCGGAATGTGACTACACCCCGGTATGTGACTATACCCCGGAATGTGACTATACCCCGGTATGTGACTATACCCCGGTATGAGACTATACCCCGGTATGAGACTATACCCCGGTATGTGACTATACCCCGGTATGTGACTATACCCCGGAATGTGACTATACCCCGGTATGTGACTATACCCCGGTATGTGACTATACCCCGGAATGTGACTATACCCCGGTATGTGACTATACCCCGGTATGTGACTATACCCCGGTATGTGACTATACCCCGGAATGTGACTATACCCCGGTATGTGACTATACCCCGGTATGTGACTATACCCCGGAATGTGACTATACCCCGGTATGTGACTATACCCCGGTATGTGACTACACCCCGGAATGTGACTATACCCCGGAATGTGACTATACCCCGGTATGTGACTATACCCCGGTATGTGACTATACCCCGGTATGTGACTATACCCCGGAATGTGACTATACCCCGGTATGTGACTATACCCCGGTATGTGACTATACCCGGGATGTGACTATACCCCGGAATGTGACTACACCCCGGTATGTGACTATACCCCGGTATGTGACTATACCCCGGAATGTGACTACACCCCGGAATGTGACTATACCCCGGAATGTGACTATACCCCGGTATGTGACTATACCCGGTATGTGACTATACCCCGGAATGTGACTACACCCCGGTATGTGACTATACCCCGGAATGTGACTATACCCCGGAATGTGACTATACCCCGGTATGTGACTATACCCCGGTATGTGACTACACCCCGGTATGAGACTATACCCCGGAATGTGACTATACCCCGGTATGTGACTACACCCCGGTATGTGACTATACCCCGGAATGTGACTATACCCCGGAATGTGACTATACCCCGGAATGTGACTATACCCCGGTATGTGACTATACCCCGGTATGTGACAATACCCCGGTATGAGACTATACCCCGGAATGTGACTATACCCCGGAATGTGACTATACCCCGGTATGTGACTATACCCCGGAATGTGACTATACCCCGGTATGTGACTATACCCCGGAATGTGACTATACCCCGGTATGAGACTATACCCCGGAATGTGACTATACCCCGGTATGTGACTATACCCCGGAATGTGACTATACCCCGGTATGTGACTATACCCCGGTATGAGACTATACCCCGGAATGTGACTACACCCCGGAATGTGACTATACCCCGGAATGTGACTATACCCCGGTATGTGACTATACCCCGGTATGTGACTATACCCCGGAATGTGACTACACCCCGGAATGTGACTATACCCCGGTATGTGACTATACCCCGGAATGTGACTACACCCCGGTATGTGACTATACCCCGGTATGTGACTACACCCCGGTATGTGACTACACCCCGGAATGTGACTATACCCCGGAATGTGACTATACCCCGGAATGTGACTACACCCCGGAATGTGACTATACCCCGGAATGTGACTACACCCCGGTATGTGACTATACCCCGGAATGTGACTATACCCCGGTATGTGACTATACCCCGGAATGTGACTACACCCCGGTATGTGACTATACCCCGGAATGTGACTATACCCCGGAATGTGACTATACCCCGGAATGTGACTATACCCCGGAATGTGACTACACCCCGGAATGTGACTATACCCCGGAATGTGACTATACCCCGGAATGTGACTACACCCCGGAATGTGACTATACCCCGGAATGAGACTACACCCCGGAATGTGACTACACCCCGGCATGTGACTACACCCCGGTATGTGACTATACCCCGGTATGTGACTACACCCCGGTATGTGACTATACCCCGGAATGTGACTACACCCCGGTATGTGACTATACCCCGGTATTTGACTATACCCCGGAATGTGACTACACCCCGGAATGTGACTATACCCCGGTATGTGACTACACCCCGGAATGTGACTATACCCCGGTATGTGACTACACCCCGGTATGTGACTATACCCCGGTATGAGACTATACCCCGGTATGTGACTACACCCCGGTATGTGACTACACCCCGGTATGTGACTATACCCCGGAATGTGACTATACCCCGGAATGTGACTATACCCCGGTATGTGACTATACCCCGGTATGTGACTATACCCCGGAATGTGACTATACCCCGGTATGAGACTATACCCCGGTATGAGACTATACCCCGGTATGTGACTATACCCCGGTATGTGACTATACCCCGGTATGTGACTACACCCCGGTATGTGACTATACCCCGGTATGTGACTATACCCCGGAGTGTGACTATACCCCGGAATGTGACTATACCCCGGAATGTGACTATACCCCGGTATGTGACTATACCCCGGTATGTGACTACACCCCGGTATGTGACTATACCCCGGAATGTGACTATACCCCGGTATGTGACTATACCCCGGAATGTGACTATACCCCGGAATGTGACTATACCCCGGTATGTGACTATACCCCGGTATGTGACTACACCCCGGTATGTGACTATACCCCGGAATGTGACTATACCCCGGTATGTGACTATACCCCGGTATGTGACTACACCCCGGTATGTGACTACACGCCGGTATGTGACTATACCCCGGAATGTGACTATACCCCGGTATGTGACTATACCCCGGTATGTGACTATACCCCGGTATGTGACTACACCCCGGTATGTGACTATACCCCGGAATGTGACTATACCCCGGTATGTGACTACACCCCGGTATGTGACTATACCCCGGAATGTGACTATACCCCGGTATGTGACTACACCCCGGTATGTGACTATACCCCGGAATGTGACTATACCCCGGTATGTGACTATACCCCGGTATGTGACTATACCCGGGATGTGACTATACCCCGGAATGTGACTACACCCCGGTATGTGACTATACCCCGGAATGTGACTACACCCCGGTATGTGACTATACCCCGGAATGTGACTATACCCCGGAATGTGACTACACCCCGGAATGTGACTACACCCCGGTATGTGACTACACCCCGGTATGTGACTATACCCCGGTATGTGACTATACCCCGGTATGTGACTATACCCGGGATGTGACTATACCCCGGAATGTGACTACACCCCGGTATGTGACTATACCCCGGTATGTGACTATACCCCGGAATGTGACTATACCCCGGAATGTGACTATACCACGGTATGAGACTATACCCCGGAATGTGACTATACCCCGGAATGTGACTATACCCCGGTATGTGACTATACCCCGGTATGAGACTATACCCCGGAATGTGACTACACCCCGGAATGTGACTATACCCCGGAATGTGACTATACCCCGGTATGTGACTACACCCCGGTATGTGACTATACCCCGGAATGTGACTATACCCCGGTATGAGACTATACCCCGGAATGTGACTATACCCCGGAATGTGACTACACCCCGGAATGTGACTACACCCCGGAATGTGACTACACCCCGGTATGTGACTACACCCCGGTATGTGACTACACCCCGGTATGTGACTACACCCCGGAATGTGACTATACCCCGGAATGTGACTATACCCCGGAATGTGACTACACCCCGGAATGTGACTATACCCCGGAATGTGACTATACCCCGGAAAGTGACTATACCCCGGAATGAGACTACACCCCGGAATGTGACTACACCCCGGCATGTGACTACACCCCGGTATGTGACTATACCCCGGTATGTGACTACACCCCGGTATGTGACTATACCCCGGAATGTGACTACACCCCGGTATGTGACTATACCCCGGTATGTGACTATACCCCGGAATGTGACTACACCCCGGAATGTGACTATACCCCGGTATGTGACTACACCCCGGTCTGTGACTATACCCCTGTATGTGACTATACCCCGGTATGTGACTACACCCCGGAATGTGACTATACCCCGGTATGGGACTATACCCCGGTATGTGACTATACCCCGGTATGTGACTATACCCCGGAATGTGACTACGCCCCGGAATGTGACTATACCCCGGAATGTGACTATACCCCGGTATGTGACTATACCCCGGTATGTGACTATACCCCGGAATGTGACTATACCCCGGAATGTGACTATACCCCGGTATGTGACTATACCCCGGTATGTGACTATACCCCGGAATGTGACTATACCCCGGAATGTGACTACACCCCGGAATGTGACTATACCCCGGTATGTGACTCTACCCCGGAATGTGACTATACCCCGGAATGTGACTATACCCCGGAATGTGACTATACCCCGGTATGTGATTATACCCCGGAATGTGACTACACCCCGGTATGTGACTACACCCCGGAATGTGACTACACCCCGGTATGTGACTACACCCCGGAATGTGACTACACCCCGGTATGTGACTATACCCCGGTATGTGACTATACCCCGGAATGTGACTATACCCCGGTATGTGACTATACCCCGGTATGTGACTCTACCCCGGTATGTGACTACACCCCGGTATGTGACGAAACCCCGGAATGTGACTAAACCCCGGAATGTGACTATACCCCGGAATGTGACTACACCCCGGAATGTGACTATACCCCGGTATGTGACTACACCCCGGTATGTGACTACACCCCGGAATGTGACTATACCCCGGAATGTGACTACACCCCGGAATGTGACTATACCCCGGTATGTGACTACACCCCGGTATGTGACTACACCCCGGAATGTGACTATACCCCGGTATGTGACTACACCCCGGAATGTGACTATACCCCGGAATGTGACTATCCCCCGGTATGTGACTACACCCCGGTATGTGACTACACCCCGGAATGTGACTACACCCCGGAATGTGACTACACCCCGATATGTGACTATACCCCGGTATGTGACGACACCCCGGTATGTGACTACACCCCGGAATGTGACTATACCCCGGTATGTGACGACACCCCGGTATGTGACTACACCCCGGTATGTGACTATACCCCGGTATGTGACTATACCCCGGTATGTGACTACACCCCGGAATGTGACTATACCCCGGAATGTGACTACACCCCGGTATGTGACTATACCCCGGTATGTGACTACACCCCGGTATGTGACTATACCCCGGTATGTGACTATACCCCGGTATGTGACTATACCCCGGTATGTGACTACACCCCGGTATGTGACTATACCCCGGAATGTGACTATACCCCGGTATGAGACTATACCCCGGTATGTGACTACACCCCGGTATGTGACTATACCCCGGTATGTGACTACACCCCGGTATGTGACTATACCCCGGTATGTGACTACACCCCGGTATGTGACTATACCCCGGTATGTGACTATACCCCGGTATGTGACTATACCCCGGTATGTGACTATACCCCGGTATGTGACTACACCCCGGTATGTGACTACACCCCGGTATGTGACTATACCCCGGTATGTGACTACACCCCGGTATGTGACTATACCCCGGAATGTGACTATACCCCGGTATGTGACTATACCCCGGTATGTGACTATACCCCGGAATGTGACTATACCCCGGTATGTGACTATACCCCGGTATGTGACTATACCCCGGAATGTGACTATACCCCGGTATGTGACTACACCCCGGTATGTGACTATACCCCGGTATGTGACTATACCCCGGTATGTGACTACACCCCGGTATGTGACTATACCCCGGAATGTGACTATACCCCGGTATGTGACTATACCCCGGAATGTGACTATACCCCGGTATGTGACTACACCCCGGTATGTGACTATACCCCGGTATGTGACTACACCCCGGTATGTGACTATACCCCGGTATGTGACTACACCCCGGTATGTGACTATACCCCGGTATGTGACTATACCCCGGAATGTGACTATACCCCGGTATGTGACTATACCCCGGTATGTGACTATACCCCGGTATGTGACTATACCCCGGAATGTGACTATACCCCGGTGTGAGACTATACCCCGATATGTGACTATACCCCGGAATGTGACTATACCCCGGTATGTGACTATACCCCGGTATGAGACTATACCCCGGTATGAGACTATACCCCGGTATGTGACTATACCCCGGTATGTGACTATACCCCGGTATGTGACTACACCCCGGTATGTGACTATACCCCGGTATGTGACTATACCCCGGAGTGTGACTATACCCCGGAATGTGACTATACCCCGGAATGTGACTATACCCCGGTATGTGACTATACCCCGGTATGTGACTACACCCCGGTATGTGACTATACCCCGGAATGTGACTATACCCCGGTATGTGACTATACCCCGGAATGTGACTATACCCCGGAATGTGACTATACCCCGGTATGTGACTATACCCCGGTATGTGACTACACCCCGGTATGTGACTATACCCCGGAATGTGACTATACCCCGGTATGTGACTATACCCCGGTATGTGACTACACCCCGGTATGTGACTACACCCCGGTATGTGACTATACCCCGGAATGTGACTATACCCCGGTATGTGACTATACCCCGGTATGTGACTATACCCCGGTATGTGACTACACCCCGGTATGTGACTATACCCCGGAATGTGACTATACCCCGGTATGTGACTACACCCCGGTATGTGACTATACCCCGGAATGTGACTATACCCCGGTATGTGACTACACCCCGGTATGTGACTATACCCCGGAATGTGACTATACCCCGGTATGTGACTATACCCCGGTATGTGACTATACCCGGGATGTGACTATACCCCGGAATGTGACTACACCCCGGTATGTGACTATACCCCGGAATGTGACTACACCCCGGTATGTGACTATACCCCGGAATGTGACTATACCCCGGAATGTGACTACACCCCGGAATGTGACTACACCCCGGTATGTGACTACACCCCGGTATGTGACTATACCCCGGTATGTGACTATACCCCGGTATGTGACTATACCCGGGATGTGACTATACCCCGGA
The DNA here is from genome assembly GCF_037043375.1 of Chiloscyllium plagiosum. Classification (NCBI taxonomy): domain Eukaryota; kingdom Metazoa; phylum Chordata; class Chondrichthyes; order Orectolobiformes; family Hemiscylliidae; genus Chiloscyllium; species Chiloscyllium plagiosum. The sequence continues at coordinate 3,539,688 of NW_028270148.1, forward strand.
ATGTGACTACACCCCGGTATGTGACTATACCCCGGTATGTGACTATACCCCGGAATGTGACTATACCCCGGAATGTGACTATACCCCGGAATGTGACTATACCCCGGTATGTGACTATACCCCGGAATGTGACTATACCCCGGTATGTGACTATACCCCGGTATGAGACTATACCCCGGAATGTGACTATACCCCGGAATGTGACTATACCCCGGAATGTGACTATACCCCGGTATGTGACTATACCCCGGTATGTGACTATACCCCGGAATGTGACTACACCCCGGAATGTGACTATACCCCGGTATGTGACTATACCCCGGTATGAGACTATACCCCGGAATGTGACTATACCCCGGTATGTGACTATACCCCGGAATGTGACTATACCCCGGTATGTGACTATACCCCGGTATGTGACTATACCCGGGATGTGACTATACCCCGGAATGTGACTACACCCCGGTATGTGACTATACCCCGGTATGTGACTATACCCCGGAATGTGACTACACCCCGGTATGTGACTATACCCCGGTATGTGACTATACCCCGGAATGTGACTATACCCCGGTATGTGACTATACCCCGGAATGTGACTATACCCCGGTATGTGACTATACCCCGGAATGTGACTATACCCCGGAATGTGACTATACCCCGGAATGTGACTATACCCCGGTATGTGACTATACCCCGGAATGTGACTATACCCCGGTATGTGACTATACCCCGGTATGAGACTATACCCCGGAATGTGACTATACCCCGGTATGTGACTATACCACGGTATGAGACTATACCCCGGAATGTGACTATACCCCGGAATGTGACTATACCCCGGTATGTGACTATACCCCGGTATGAGACTATACCCCGGAATGTGACTACACCCCGGAATGTGACTATACCCCGGAATGTGACTATACCCCGGTATGTGACTACACCCCGGTATGTGACTATACCCCGGAATGTGACTATACCCCGGAATGTGACTATACCCCGGAATGTGACTATACCCCGGTATGAGACTATACCCCGGAATGTGACTATACCCCGGAATGTGACTACACCCCGGAATGTGACTACACCCCGGTATGTGACTACACCCCGGTATGTGACTACACCCCGGTATGTGACTACACCCCGGAATGTGACTATACCCCGGAATGTGACTATACCCCGGAATGTGACTACACCCCGGAATGTGACTATACCCCGGAATGTGACTATACCCCGGAAAGTGACTATACCCCGGAATGAGACTACACCCCGGAATGTGACTACACCCCGGCATGTGACTACACCCCGGTATGTGACTATACCCCGGTATGTGACTACACCCCGGTATGTGACTATACCCCGGAATGTGACTACACCCCGGTATGTGACTATACCCCGGTATGTGACTATACCCCGGAATGTGACTACACCCCGGAATGTGACTATACCCCGGTATGTGACTACACCCCGGTCTGTGACTATACCCCTGTATGTGACTATACCCCGGTATGTGACTACACCCCGGAATGTGACTATACCCCGGTATGTGACTATACCCCGGTATGTGACTATACCCCGGTATGTGACTATACCCCGGAATGTGACTACGCCCCGGAATGTGACTATACCCCGGAATGTGACTATACCCCGGTATGTGACTATACCCCGGTATGTGACTATACCCCGGAATGTGACTATACCCCGGAATGTGACTATACCCCGGTATGTGACTATACCCCGGTATGTGACTATACCCCGGAATGTGACTATACCCCGGAATGTGACTACACCCCGGAATGTGACTATACCCCGGTATGTGACTCTACCCCGGAATGTGACTACACCCCGGTATGTGACTACACCCCGGAATGTGACTACACCCCGGTATGTGACTACACCCCGGAATGTGACTAAACCCCGGAATGTGACTATACCCCGGAATGTGACTACACCCCGGAATGTGACTATACCCCGGTATGTGACTACACCCCGGAATGTGACTATACCCCGGAATGTGACTACACCCCGGAATGTGACTATACCCCGGTATGTGACTATACCCCGGAATGTGACTATACCCCGGAATGTGACTATACCCCGGTATGTGACTACACCCCGGAATGTGACTATACCCCGGTATGTGACTACACCCCGGAATGTGACTATACCCCGGAATGTGACTATCCCCCGGTATGTGACGACACCCCGGTATGTGACTACACCCCGGAATGTGACTATACCCCGGTATGTGACGACACCCCGGTATGTGACTACACCCCGGTATGTGACTATACCCCGGTATGTGACTATACCCCGGTATGTGACTACACCCCGGAATGTGACTATACCCCGGAATGTGACTACACCCCGGTATGTGACTATACCCCGGTATGTGACTACACCCCGGTATGTGACTATACCCCGGTATGTGACTATACCCCGGTATGTGACTACACCCCGGTATGTGACTATACCCCGGAATGTGACTACACCCCGGTATGTGACTATACCCCGGTATGTGACTACACCCCGGTATGTGACTATACCCCGGTATGTGACTATACCCCGGTATGTGACTATACCCCGGTATGTGACTATACCCCGGTATGTGACTATACCCCGGTATGAGACTATACCCCGGTATGTGACTACACCCCGGTATGTGACTATACCCCGGTATGTGACTACACCCCGGTATGTGACTATACCCCGGTATGTGACTACACCCCGGTATGTGACTATACCCCGGTATGTGACTATACCCCGGTATGTGACTATACCCCGGTATGTGACTATACCCCGGAATGTGACTATACCCCGGTATGTGACTATACCCCGGAATGTGACTATACCCCGGTATGTGACTATACCCCGGTATGTGACTATACCCCGGAATGTGACTATACCCCGGTATGTGACTACACCCCGGTATGTGACTATACCCCGGTATGTGACTATACCCCGGTATGTGACTACACCCCGGTATGTGACTATACCCCGGTATGTGACTATACCCCGGTATGTGACTATACCCCGGTATGTGACTACACCCCGGTATGTGACTATACCCCGGTATGTGACTATACCCCGGAATGTGACTATACCCCGGTATGTGACTATACCCCGGTATGTGACTATACCCCGGAATGTGACTATACCCCGGTATGTGACTACACCCCGGTATGTGACTATACCCCGGTATGTGACTATACCCCGGAATGTGACTATACCCCGGTATGTGACTATACCCCGGTATGTGACTATACCCCGGTATGTGACTATACCCCGGTATGTGACTACACCCCGGTATGTGACTATACCCCGGAATGTGACTATACCCCGGTATGAGACTATACCCCGGTATGTGACTACACCCCGGTATGTGACTATACCCCGGTATGTGACTACACCCCGGTATGTGACTATACCCCGGTATGTGACTACACCCCGGTATGTGACTATACCCCGGTATGTGACTATACCCCGGTATGTGACTATACCCCGGAATGTGACTATACCCCGGTATGTGACTATACCCCGGAATGTGACTATACCCCGGTATGTGACTATACCCCGGTATGTGACTATACCCCGGAATGTGACTATACCCCGGTATGTGACTACACCCCGGTATGTGACTATACCCCGGTATGTGACTATACCCCGGTATGTGACTACACCCCGGTATGTGACTATACCCCGGTATGTGACTATACCCCGGTATGTGACTATACCCCGGTATGTGACTACACCCCGGTATGTGACTATACCCCGGTATGTGACTATACCCCGGAATGTGACTATACCCCGGAATGTGACTACACCCCGGAATGTGACTACACCCCGGTATGTGACTATACCCCGGAATGTGACTACACCCCGGAATGTGACTATACCCCGGTATGAGACTATACCCCGGAATGTGACTGTACCCCGGTATGAGACTATACCCCGGAATGTGACTACACCCCGGTATGTGACTATACCCCGGAATGTGACTACACCCCGGAATGTGACTATACCCCGGAATGTGACTATACCCCGGAATGTGACTATACCCCGGTATGAGACTATACCCCGGAATGTGACTATACCCCGGAATGTGACTATACCCCGGAATGTGACTATACCCCGGAATGTGACTACACCCCGGAATGTGACTACACCCCGGAATGTGACTACACCCCGGTCTGTGACTACACCCCGGAATGTGACTACACCCCGGTCTGTGACTATACCCCGGAATGTGACTATACCCCGGAATGTGACTATACCCCGGAATGTGACTATACCCCGGTATGTGACTCTACCTCGGAATGTGACTACACCCCGGTATGTGACTATACCCCGGAATGTGACTATACCCCGGAATGTGACTATACCCCGGTATGAGACTATACCCCGGAATGTGACTATACCCCGGAATGTGACTATACCCCGGTATGTGACTATACCCCGGAATGTGACTATACCCCGGTATGTGACTACACCCCGGAATGTGACTACACCCCGGTATGTGACTATACCCCGGAATGTGACTACACCCCGGAATGTGACTATACCCCGGAATGTGACTACACCCCGGAATGTGACTACACCCCGGAATGTGACTATACCCCGGAATGTGACTATACCCCGGTATGTGACTACACCCCGGAATGAGACTATACCCCGGAATGTGACTATACCCCGGAATGTGACTACACCCCGGAATGTGACTAAACCCCGGAATGTGACTAAACCCCGGAATGTGACTATACCCCGGTATGTGACTACACCCCGGTATGTGACTACACCCCGGAATGTGACTATACCCCGGTATGTGACTATACCCCGGAATGTGACTACACCCCGGAATGTGACTATACCCCGGAATGTGACTACACCCCGGTATGTGACTATACCCCGGTATGTGACTATACCCCGGAATGTGACTACACCCCGGAATGTGACTACACCCCGGTATGTGACTATACCCCGGTATGTGACTATACCCCGGAATGTGACTATACCCCGGAATGTGACTACACCCCGGAATGTGACTACACCCCGGAATGTGACTATACCCCGGTATGTGACTACACCCCGGAATGTGACTACACCCCGGTATGTGACTATACCCCGGTATGTGACTACACCCCGGAATGTGACTATACCCCGGTATGTGACTACACCCCGGTATGTGACTATACCCCGGTATGTGACTACACCCCGGAATGTGACTATACCCCGGTATGTGACTACACCCCGGTATGTGACTATACCCCGGTATGTGACTACACCCCGGAATGTGACTATACCCCGGTATGTGACTATACCCCGGAATGTGACTACACCCCGGAATGTGACTACACCCCGGTATGTGACTATACCCCGGTATGTGACTACACCCCGGAATGTGACTATACCCCGGTATGTGACTATACCCCGGAATGTGACTATACCCCGGTATGTGACTAAACCCCGGAATGTGACTATACCCCGGAATGTGACTATACCCCGGAATGTGACTATACCCCGGTATGTGACTATACCCCGGTATGTGACTACACCCCGGTATGTGACTACACTCCGGTATGTGACTATACCCCGGTATGTGACTACACCCCGGTATGTGACTATACCCCGGTATGTGACTATACCCCGGTATGTGACTACACCCCGGTATGTGACTACACTCCGGTATGTGACTATACCCCGGTATGTGACTACACCCCGGTATGTGACTATACCCCGGTATGTGACTATACCCCGGTATGTGAGTACACCCCGGTATGTGACTACACCCCGGTATGTGACTACACCCCGGAATGTGACTATACCCCGGTATGTGACTATACCCCGGTATGTGACTATACCCCGGAATGTGACTACACCCCGGAATGTGACTATACCCCGGAATGTGACTACACCCCGGTATGTGACTATACCCCGGTATGTGACTATACCCCGGAATGTGACTACACCCCGGAATGTGACTACACCCCGGTATGTGACTATACCCCGGTATGTGACTATACCCCGGAATGTGACTATACCCCGGAATGTGACTACACCCCGGAATGTGACTACACCCCGGAATGTGACTATACCCCGGTATGTGACTACACCCCGGAATGTGACTACACCCCGGTATGTGACTATACCCCGGTATGTGACTACACCCCGGAATGTGACTATACCCCGGTATGTGACTACACCCCGGAATGTGACTATACCCCGGAATGTGACTACACCCCGGTATGTGACTATACCCCGGAATGTGACTATACCCCGGTATGTGACTATACCCCGGAATGTGACTATACCCCGGTATGTGACTAAACCCCGGAATGTGACTATACCCCGGAATGTGACTATACCCCGGAATGTGACTATACCCCGGTATGTGACTATACCCCGGTATGTGACTACACCCCGGTATGTGACTACACTCCGGTATGTGACTATACCCCGGTATGTGACTACACCCCGGTATGTGACTATACCCCGGTATGTGACTATACCCCGGTATGTGACTACACCCCGGTATGTGACTATACCCCGGAATGTGACTATACCCCGGAATGTGACTATACCCCGGTATGTGACTATACCCCGGAATGTGACTACACCCCGGTATGTGACTATACCCCGGAATGTGACTATACCCCGGAATGTGACTATACCCCGGAATGTGACTATACCCCGGAATGTGACTATACCCCGGAATGTGACTATACCCCGGAATGTGACTATACCCCGGTATGTGACTATACCCCGGTATGTGACTAAACCCCGGAATGTGACTATACCCCGGAATGTGACTATACCCCGGTATGTGACTATACCCCGGTATGTGACTAAACCCCGGAATGTGACTATACCCCGGAATGTGACTATACCCCGGAATGTGACTATACCCCGGTATGTGACTATACCCCGGTATGTGACTACACCCCGGTATGTGACTACACTCCGGTATGTGACTATACCCCGGTATGTGACTACACCCCGGTATGTGACTATACCCCGGTATGTGACTATACCCCGGTATGTGACTACACCCCGGTATGTGACTACACTCCGGTATGTGACTATACCCCGGTATGTGACTACACCCCGGTATGTGACTATACCCCGGTATGTGACTATACCCCGGTATGTGACTATACCCCGGAATGTGACTACACCCCGGTATGTGACTACACCCCGGTATGTGACTATACCCCGGTATGTGAGTACACCCCGGTATGTGACTACACCCCGGTATGTGACTACACCCCGGAATGTGACTATACCCCGGTATGTGACTATACCCCGGTATGTGACTATACCCCGGTATGTGACTATACCCCGGTATGTGACTATACCCCGGTATGTGACTACACCCCGGTATGTGACTATACCCCGGTATGTGACTATACCCCGGAATGTGACTATACCCCGGTATGTGACTACACCCCGGAATGTGACTATACCCCGGTATGTGACTATACCCCGGAATGTGACTACACCCCGGAATGTGACTACACCCCGGTATGTGACTATACCCCGGTATGTGACTATACCCCGGTATGTGACTGCACCCCGGTATGTGACTATACCCCGGTATGTGACTACACCCCGGTATGTGACTACACCCCGGTATGTGACTACACCCCGGTATGTGACTATACCCCGGAATGTGACTATACCCCGGTATGTGACTATACCCCGGTATGTGACTACACCCCGGAATGTGACTATACCCCGGTATGTGACTATACCCCGGTATGTGACTATACCCCGGAATGTGACTATACCCCGGTATGTGACTATACCCCGGTATGTGACTACACCCCGGAATGTGACTATACCCCGGTATGTGGCGATACCCCGGTATGTGACTATACCCCGGTATGAGACTATACCCCGGTATGTGACTATACCCCGGTATGTGACTACACCCCGGAATGTGACTATACCCCGGTATGTGGCGATACCCCGGTATGTGACTATACCCCGGTATGAGACTATACCCCGGTATGTGACTATACCCCGGTATGTGACTATACCCCGGTATGTGACTACACCCCGGTATGTGACTATACCCCGGTATGTGACTACACCCCGGTATGTGACGATACCCCGGTATGTGACTATACCCCGGTATGTGACTATACCCCGGAATGTGACTACACCCCGGTATGTGACGATACCCCGGTATGTGACTATACCCCGGTATGTGACTACACCCCGGTATGTGACGATACCCCGTTATGTGACTATACCCCGGTATGAGACTATACCCCGGTCTGTGACTATACCCCGGAATGTGACTATACCCCGGTATGTGACTATACCCCGGAATGTGACTATACCCCGGTATGTGACTATACCCCGGTATGTGACTATACCCCGGAATGTGACTATACCCCGGTATGTGACTATACCCCGGAATGTGACTATACCCCGGTATGTGACTACACCCCGGTATGTGACTATACCCCGGAATGTGACTATACCCCGGAATGTGACTACACCCCGGTATGTGACTATACCCCGGTATGTGACTACACCCCGGCATGTGACTATACCCCGGAGTGTGACTATACCCCGGAATGTGACTACACCCCGGAATGTGACTACACCCCGGTATGTGACTATACCCCGGAATGTGACTATACCCCGGTATGTGACTATACCCCGGAATGTGACTACACCCCGGTATGTGACTATACCCCGGTATGTGACTACACCCCGGCATGTGACTATACCCCGGAGTGTGACTATACCCCGGAATGTGACTATACCCCGGAATGTGACTATACCCCAGTATGTGACTATACCCCGGTATGAGACTATACCCCGGTATGTGACTATACCCCGGTATGTGACTATACCCCGGAATGTGACTACACCCCGGTATGTGACTACACCCCGGAATGTGACTACACCCCGGTATGTGACTATACCCCGGAATGTGACTATACCCCGGAATGTGACTACACCCCGGTATGTGACTATACCCCGGTATGTGACTATACCCCGGAATGTGACTACACCCCGGTATGTGACTACACCCCGGAATGTGACTACACCCCGGTATGTGACTATACCCCGGAATGTGACTATACCCCGGAATGTGACTACACCCCGGAATGTGACTACACCCCGGTATGTGACTATACCCCGGAATGAGACTACACCCCGGTATGTGACTATACCCCGGTATGTGACTACACCCCGGTATGTGACTACACCCCGGAATGTGACTACACCTCGGAATGTGACTATACCCCGGAATGTGACTACACCCCGGTATGTGACTACACCCCGGTATGTGACTATACCCCGGTATGTGACTATACCCCGGTATGTGACTATACCCCGGAATGTGACTACACCCCGGTATGTGACTATACCCCGGTATGTGACTATACCCCGGAATGTGACTACACCCCGGAATGTGACTATACCCCGGTATGTGACTACACCCCGGTATGTGACTACACCCCGGTATGTGACTATACCCCGGAATGTGACTATACCCCGGTATGTGACTATACCCCGGTATGTGACTATACCCCGGTATGTGACTATACCCCGGTATGTGACTATACCCCGGAATGTGACTACACCCCGGAATGTGACTATACCCCGGTATGTGACTATACCCCGGAATGTGACTATACCCCGGTATGTGACTATACCCGGTATGTGACTATACCCCGGTATGTGACTACACCCCGGTATGTGACTATACCCCGGTATGTGACTATACCCCGGAATGTGACTATACCCCGGTATGTGACTATACCCCGGTATGTGACTATACCCCGGAATGTGACTATACCCCGGTATGTGACTATACCCCGGAATGTGACTATACCCCGGTATGTGACTACACCCCGGTATGTGACTATACCCCGGAATGTGACTATACCCCGGAATGTGACTATACCCCGGAATGTGACTATACCCCGGTATGTGACTATACCCCGGTATGTGACTATACCCCGGTATGTGACTACACCCCGGTATGTGACTATACCCCGGTATGTGACTATACCCCGGTATGTGACTATACCCCGGTATGTGACTATACCCCGGAATGTGACTATACCCCGGTATGTGACTATACCCCGGAATGTGACTATACCCCGGAATGTGACTACACCCCGGTATGTGACTATACCCCGGTATGTGACTACACCCCGGCATGTGACTATACCCCGGAGTGTGACTATACCCCGGAATGTGACTACACCCCGGAATGTGACTACACCCCGGTATGTGACTATACCCCGGAATGTGACTATACCCCAGTATGTGACTACACCCCGGTATGTGACTATACCCCGGTATGTGACTATACCCCGGTATGTGACTATACCCCGGAATGTGACTACACCCCGGTATGTGACTATACCCCGGTATGTGACTACACCCCGGCATGTGACTATACCCCGGAGTGTGACTATACCCCGGAATGTGATTACACCCCGGAATGTGACTACACCCCGGTATGTGACTATACCCCGGAATGTGACTATACCCCGGAATGTGACTATACCCCGGTATGTGACTATACCCCGGAATGTGACTATACCCCGGTATGTGACTATACCCCGGTATGTGACTACACCCCGGCATGTGACTATACCCCGGAGTGTGACTATACCCCGGAATGTGATTACACCCCGGAATGTGACTATACCCCGGAATGTGATTACACCCCGGTATGTGACTACACCCCTGTATGTGACTATACCCCGGTATGTGACTACACCCCGGCATGTGACTACACCCCGGTATGAGACTATACCCCGGTATGAGACTATACCCCGGTATGAGACTATACCCCGGTATGTGACTATACCCCGGTATGTGACTACACCCCGGTATGAGACTATACCCCGGTATGTGACTACACCCCGGTATGAGACTATACCCCGGTATGTGACTATACCCCGGTATGTGACTACACCCCGGTATGAGACTATACCCCGGTATGAGACTATACCCCGGTATGAGACTATACCCCGGTATGTGACTATACCCCGGTATGTGACTACACCCCGGTATGAGACTATACCCCGGTATGTGACTACACCCCGGTATGAGACTATACCCCGGTATGTGACTACACCCCGGTATGTGACTACACCCCGGTATGTGACTACACCCCGGTATGTGACTATACCCCGGTATGTGACTACACCCCGGTATGTGACTATACCCCGGTATGTGACTATACCCCGGTATGTGACTATACCCCGGTATGTGACTATACCCCGGCATGTGACTATACCCCGGAGTGTGACTATACCCCGGAATGTGACTACACCCCGGTATGTGACTATACCCCGGTATGTGACTACACCCCGGCATGTGACTATACCCCGGAGTGTGACTATACCCCGGTATGTGACTACACCCCGGAATGTGACTATACCCCGGTATGAGACTATACCCCGGTATGTGACTATACCCCGGTATGTGACTATACCCCGGAATGTGACTACACCCCGGAATGTGACTATACCCCGGTATGAGACTATACCCCGGTATGTGACTATACCCCGGTATGTGACTATACCCCGGAATGTGACTACACCCCGGAATGTGACTACACCCCGGTATGTGACTATACCCCGGTATGTGACTATACCCCGGAATGTGACTATACCCCGGTATGTGACTACACCCCGGAATGTGACTATACCCCGGAATGTGACTATACCCCGGTATGTGACTACACCCCGGAATGTGACTATACCCCGGAATGTGACTACACCCCGGAATGTGACTATACCCCGGTATGTGACTACACCCCGGTATGTGACTATATCCCGGTATGTGACTATACCCCGGTATGTGACTATACCCCGGTATGTGACTACACCCCGGAATGTGACTATACCCCGGAATGTGACTACACCCCGGTATGTGACTATATCCCGGTATGTGACTACACCCCGGAATGTGACTATACCCCGGAATGTGACTATACCCCGGTATGTGACTATACCCCGGTATGTGACTACACCCCGGAATGTGACTACACCCCGGAATGTGACTATACCCCGGTATGTGACTATACCCCGGTATGTGACTATACCCCGGAATGTGACTATACCCCGGTATGAGACTATACCCCGGAATGTGACTATACCCCGGTATGTGACTACACCCCGGTATGTGACTATACCCCGGAATGTGACTATACTCCGGAATGTGACTATACCCCGGTATGTGACTATACCCCGGAATGTGACTATACCCCGGTATGTGACTATACCCCGGAATGTGACTACACCCCGGAATGTGACTATACCCCGGTATGTGACTATACCCCGGAATGTGACTATACCCCGGTATGTGACTATACCCCGGTATGTGACTATACCCCGGAATGTGACTATACCCCGGTATGTGACTACACCCCGGAATGTGACTATACCCCGGTATGTGTCTATACCCCGGAATGTGACTATACCCCGGTATGTGACTACACCCCGGTATGTGCCTATATCCCGGTATGTGACTATACCCCGGAATGTGACTATACCCCGGTATGTGACTATACCCCGGTATGTGACTACACCCCGGTATGTGACTATACCCCGGTATGTGACTATACCCCGGTATGTGACTATACCCCGGAATGTGACTATACCCCGGAATGTGACTATACCCCGGTATGTGACTATATCCCGGTATGTGACTATACCCCGGAATGTGACTATACCCCGGAATGTGACTACACCCCGGTATGAGACTATACCCCGGTATGAGACTATACCCCGGAATGTGACTATACCCCGGAATGTGACTATACCCCGGTATGTGACTACACCCCGGTATGTGACTATATCCCGGTATGTGACTATACCCCGGTATGTGACTATACCCCGGTATGTGACTACACCCCGGTATGTGACTATACCCCGGAATGTGACTATATCCCGGTATGTGACTATACCCCGGTATGAGACTATACCCCGGTATGAGACTATACCCCGGAATGTGACTATACCCCGGAATGTGACTATACCCCGGTATGTGACTATACCCCGGTATGTGACTACACCCCGGAATGTGACTACACCCCGGTATGTGACTATATCCCGGTATGTGACTATACCCCGGTATGTGACTATACCCCGGTATGTGACTACACCCCGGAATGTGACTATACCCCGGAATGTGACTACACCCCGGTATGTGACTATATCCCGGTATGTGACTACACCCCGGAATGTGACTATACCCCGGAATGTGACTACACCCCGGAATGTGACTATACCCCGGAATGTGACTATACCCCGGTATGTGACTATACCCCGGAATGTGACTATACCCCGGAATGTGACTATACCCCGGTATGTGACTACACCCCGGAATGTGACTATACCCCGGAATGTGACTATACCCCGGAATGTGACTATACCCCGGAATGTGACTATACCCCGGAATGTGACTATACCCCGGTATGTGACTACACCCCGGTATGTGACTATACCCCGGTATGAGACTATACCCCGGTATGTGACTATACCCCGGAATGTGACTATACCCCGGAATGTGACTATACCCCGGTATGTGACTACACCCCGGTATGTGACTATACCCCGGAATGTGACTATACCCCGGTATGTGACTATACCCCGGAATGTGACTACACCCCGGTATGTGACTATACCCCGGTATGTGACTACACCCCGGAATGTGACTATACCCCGGTATGTGACTATACCCCGGTATGTGACTATACCCCGGTATGTGACTATACCCCGGAATGTGACTATACCCCGGAATGTGACTATACCCCGGTATGTGACTATACCCCGGTATGTGACTATACCCCGGAATGTGACTACACCCCGGTATGTGACTACACCCCGGAATGTGACTATACCCCGGAATGTGACTATACCCCGGAATGTGACTATACCCCGGAATGTGACTATACCCCGGTATGTGACTATACCCCGGTATGTGACTATACCCCGGAATGTGACTATACCCCGGTATGAGACTATACCCCGGTATGAGACTATACCCCGGTATGTGACTATACCCCGGAATGTGACTATATCCCGGAATGTGACTATACCCCGGTATGTGACTATACCCCGGTATGTGACTATACCCCGGTATGTGACTACACCCCGGAATGTGACTACACCCCGGAATGTGACTATACCCCGGAATGTGACTATACCCCGGAATGTGACTATACCCCGGTATGTGACTATACCCCGGAATGTGACTACACCCCGGTATGAGACTATACCCCGGAATGTGACTATACCCCGGAATGTGACTATACCCCGGAATGTGACTACACCCCGGTATGAGACTATACCCCGGAATGTGACTATACCCCGGAATGTGACTATACCCCGGAATGTGACTATACCCCGGTATGTGACTATACCCCGGTATGTGACTATACCCCGGAATGTGACTATACCCCGGTATGTGACTATACCCCGGAATGTGACTATACCCCGGAATGTGACTATACCCCGGTATGTGACTATACCCCGGAATGTGACTACACCCCGGAATGTGACTATACCCCGGAATGTGACTATACCCCGGAATGTGACCATACCCCGGAATGTGACTACACCCCGGAATGTGACTATACCCCGGTATGTGACTATACCCCGGAATGTGACTATATCCCGGTATGTGACTATACCCCGGAATGTGACTATAGCCCGGTATGTGACTATACCCCGGAATGTGACTATACCCCGGTATGTGACTATACCCCGGTATGTGACTATACCCCGGAATGTGACTATACCCCGGTATGTGACTATACCCCGGTATGTGACTATATCCCGGAATGTGACTACACCCCGGTATGTGACTACACCCCGGAATGTGACTATACCCCGGTATGTGACTACACCCCGGAATGTGACTATACCCCGGAATGTGACTATACCCCGGTATGTGACTATACCCCGGTATGTGACTATACCCCGGAATGTGACTATACCCCGGAATGTGACTATACCCCGGTATGTGACTACACCCCGGAATGTGACTATACCCCGGAATGTGACTATACCCCGGTATGTGACTACACCCCGGTATGTGACTATACCCCGGAATGTGACTACACCCCGGTATGTGACTATACCCCGGAATGTGACTATATCCCGGAATGTGACTATACCCCGGTATGTGACTACACCCCGGAATGTGACTATATCCCGGTATGTGACTATACCCCGGAATGTGACTATACCCCGGTATGTGACGAGACCCCGGAATGTGACTATACCCCGGTATGTGACTATACCCCGGTATGTGACTATACCCCGGTATGACTACACCCCGGTATGTGACTATACCCCGGAATGTGACTATATCCCGGAATGTGACTATACCCCGGTATGTGACTACACCCCGGAATGTGACTATACCCCGGTATGTGACTATACCCCGGAATGTGACTATACCCCGGAATGTGACTATACCCCGGTATGTGACTATACCCCGGAATGTGACTATACCCCGGTATGTGACTATACCCCGGAATGTGACTATACCCCGGTATGTGACTATACCCCGGAATGTGACTACACCCCGGAATGTGACTATACCCCGGTATGTGACTATACCGCGGAATGTGACTATATCCCGGTATGTGACTATACCCCGGAATGTGACTATACCCCGGTATGTGACTACACCCCGGAATGTGACTATACCCCGGAATGTGACTATACCCCGGTATGTGACTATACCCCGGAATGTGACTATACCCCGGAATGTGACTATACCCCGGTATGTGACTATACCCCGGAATGTGACTATACCCCGGTATGTGACTATACCCCGGTATGTGACTATACCCCGGAATGTGACTATACCCCGGTATGTGACTATACCCCGGAATGTGACTATACCCCGGTATGTGACTACACCCCGGTATGTGACTATACCCCGGAATGTGACTATACCCCGGTATGTGACTATACCCCGGAATGTGACTATACCCCGGTATGTGACTATACCCCGGAATGTGACTACACCCCGGTATGTGACTATACCCCGGAATGTGACTACACCCCGGAATGTGACTATACCCCGGTATGTGACTATACCCCGGAATGTGACTACACCCCGGTATGTAACTATACCCCGGTATGTGACTACACCCCGGAATGTGACTATACCCCGGTATGTGACTACACCCCGGAATGTGACTATACCCCGGAATGTGACTATACCCCGGTATGTGACTATACCCCGGAATGTGACTATACCCCGGAATGTGACTATACCCCGGTATGTGACTACACCCCGGAATGTGACTATACCCCGGAATGTGACTATACTCCGGTATGTGACTACACCCCGGTATGTGACTATACCCCGGAATGTGACTACACCCCGGAATGTGACTATACCCCGGTATGTGACTATACCCCTGAATGTGACTACACCCCGGTATGTGACTACACCCCGGAATGTGACTACACCCCGGTATGTGACTATACCCCGGAATGTGACTACACCCCGGTATGTGACTACACCCCGGAATGTGACTATACCCCGGAATGTGACTATACCCCGGTATGTGACTACACCCCGGTATGTGACTATATCCCGGAATGTGACTATACCCCGGAATGTGACTATACCCCGGTATGTGACTACACCCCGGAATGTGACTACACCCCGGAATGTGACTATACCCCGGTATGTGACTACACCCCGGAATGTGACTATACCCCGGTATGTGACTATACCCCGGAATGTGACTATACCCCGGTATGTGACTATACCCCGGTATGTGACTATACCCCGGAATGTGACTATACCCCGGTATGTGACTACACCCCGGTATGTGACTATACCCCGGTATGTGACTACACCCCGGAATGTGACTATACCCCGGAATGTGACTATACCCCGGTATGTGACTACACCCCGGAATGTGACTATACCCCGGTATGTGACTATACCCCGGTATGTGACTATACCCCGGAATGTGACTATACCCCGGTATGTGACTACACCCCGGTATGTGACTATACCCCGGTATGTGACTACACCCCGGAATGTGACTATACCCCGGAATGTGACTATACCCCGGTATGTGACTACACCCCGGAATGTGACTATACCCCGGTATGTGACTACACCCCGGAATGTGACTATACCCCGGAATGTGACTACACCCCGGAATGTGACTATACCCCGGAATGTGACTATACCCCGGAATGTGACTATACCCCGGTATGTGACTACACCCCGGAATGTGACTATACCCCGGTATGTGACTACACCCCGGAATGTGACTATACCCCGGAATGTGACTACACCCCGGAATGTGACTATACCCCGGAATGTGACTATACCCCGGAATGTGACTATACCCCGGTATGTGACTATACCCCGGAATGTGACTATACCCCGGAATGTGACTATACCCCGGAATGTGACTATACCCCGGTATGTGACTACACCCCGGTATGAGACTATACCCCGGAATGTGACTATACCCCGGAATGTGACTATACCCCGGTATGTGACTATACCCCGGTATGTGACTATACCCCGGAATGTGACTATACCCCGGAATGTGACTACACCCCGGTATGTGACTATACCCCGGTATGTGACTATACCCCGGAATGTGACTATACCCCGGTATGTGACTACACCCCGGAATGTGACTATACCCCGGAATGTGACTATACCCCGGTATGTGACTACACCCCGGAATGTGACTATACCCCGGTATGAGACTATACCCCGGAATGTGACTACACCCCGGTATGAGACTACACCCCGGAATGTGACTATACCCCGGTATGTGACTATACCCCGGAATGTGACTATACCCCGGAATGTGACTATACCCCGGTATGTGACTACACCCCGGTATGTGACAATACCCCGGTATGTGACTATACCCCGGTATGTGACTATACCCCGGTATGTGACTATACCCCGGTATGAGACTATACCCCGGTATGTGACTATACCCCGGTATGTGACTATACCCCGGTATGTGACTACACCCCGGTATGTGACTACACCCCGGTATGTGACTATACCCCGGTATGTGACTATACCCCGGTATGTGACTATACCCCGGTATGTGACTACACCCCGGTATGTGACTATACCCCGGTATGTGACTATACCCCGGTATGTGACTATACCCCGGTATGTGACTACACCCCGGTATGTGACTACACCCCGGTATGTGACTATACCCCGGTATGTGACTATACCCCGGTATGTGACTATACCCCGGTATGTGACTACACCCCGGTATGTGACTATAACCCGGTATGTGACTATACCCCGGTATGTGACTACACCCCGGAATGTGACTATACCCCGGTATGTGACTACACCCCGGTATGTGACTATACCCCGGTATGTGACTATACCCCGGCATGTGACTACACCCCGGTATGTGACTATACCCCGGTATGTGACTACACCCCGGTATGTGACTACACCCCGGTATGTGACTATACCCCGGTATGTGACTATACCCCGGCATGTGACTACACCCCGGTATGTGACTATACCCCGGTATGTGACTATACCCCGGTATGTGACTATACCCCGGTATGTGACTACACCCCGGTATGTGACTACACCCCGGTATGTGACTATACCCCGGTATGTGACTATACCCCGGAATGTGACTATACCCCGGAATGTGACTATACCCCGGTATGTGACTATACCCCGGTATGTGACTATACCCCGGAATGTGACTATACCCCGGAATGTGACTATACCCCGGTATGTGACTATACCCCGGAATGTGACTATACCCCGGTATGAGACTACACCCCGGTATGAGACTACACCCCGGAATGTGACTATACCCCGGAATGTGACTATACCCCGGAATGTGACTACACCCCGGAATGTGACTATACCCCGGTATGTGACTATACCCCGGAATGTGACTATACCCCGGTATGAGACTATACCCCGGTATGTGACTATACCCCGGAATGTGACTATACCCCGGAATGTGACTATACCCCGGTATGTGACTACACCCCGGAATGTGACTATACCCCGGTATGAGACTATACCCCGGAATGTGACTATACCCCGGTATGTGACTACACCCCGGAATGTGACTATACCCCGGTATGTGACTACACCCCGGTATGTGACTATACCCCGGAATGTGACTATACCCCGGTATGTGACTACACCCCGGAATGTGACTATACCCCGGTATGTGACTACACCCCGGAATGTGACTATACCCCGGTATGAGACTATACCCCGGAATGTGACTATACCCCGGTATGTGACTACACCCCGGAATGTGACTATACCCCGGTATGTGACTACACCCCGGAATGTGACTATACCCCGGTATGAGACTATACCCCGGAATGTGACTATACCCCGGTATGTGACTACACCCCGGTATGTGACTACACCCCGGAATGTGACTATACCCCGGAATGTGACTATACCCCGGAATGTGACTATACCCCGGAATGTGACTATACCCCGGTATGTGACTACACCCCGGAATGTGACTATACCCCGGTATGTGACTACACCCCGGAATGTGACTATACCCCGGTATGAGACTATACCCCGGAATGTGACTATACCCCGGTATGTGACTATACCCCGGTATGTGACTATACCCCGGTATGTGACTATACCCCGGAATGTGACTATACCCCGGAATGTGACTATACCCCGGTATGTGACTACACCCCGGTATGTGACTACACCCCGGAATGTGACTATACCCCGGTATGAGACTATACCCCGGAATGTGACTATACCCCGGAATGTGACTATACCCCGGTATGAGACTATACCCCGGAATGTGACTATACCCCGGAATGTGACTATACCCCGGTATGTGACTACACCCCGGAATGTGACTATACCCCGGAATGTGACTATACCCCGGTATGTGACTATACCCCGGAATGTGACTACACCCCGGTATGTGACTATACCCCGGTATGTGACTATACCCCGGAATGTGACTATACCCCGGTATGTGACTACACCCCGGAATGTGACTATACCCCGGTATGTGACTATACCCCGGTATGTGACTATACCCCGGAATGTGACTATACCCCGGTATGTGACTATACCCCGGTATGTGACTATACCCCGGAATGTGACTATATCCCGGTATGTGACTATACCCCGGAATGTGACTACACCCCGGAATGTGACTATACCCCGGTATGTGACTACACCCCGGAATGTGACTATACCCCGGTATGTGACTACACCCCGGTATGTGACTATACCCCGGTATGTGACTATACCCCGGTATGTGACTATACCCCGGAATGTGACTATACCCCGGAATGTGACTACACCCCGGAATGTGACTATACCCCGGTATGTGACTATACCCCGGTATGTGACTACACCCCGGTATGTGACTACACCCCGGAATGTGACTATACCCCGGTATGTGACTATACCCCGGAATGTGACTATACCCCGGTATGTGACTACACCCCGGAATGTGACTATACCCCGGTATGTGACTATACCCCGGTATGTGACTACACCCCGGTATGTGACTATACCCCGGTATGTGACTATACCCCGGTATGTGACTACACCCCGGTATGTGACTATACCCCGGAATGTGACTATACCCCGGTATGTGAGTATACCCCGGAATGTGACTACACCCCGGAATGTGACTACACCCCGGTATGTGACTATACCCCGGTATGTGAGTATACCCCGGAATGTGACTACACCCCGGAATGTGACTATACCCCGGTATGTGACTATACCCCGGAATGTGACTATACCCCGGAATGTGACTATACCCCGGTATGTGACTATACCCCGGTATGTGACTACACCCCGGTGTGTGACTATACCCCGGTATGTGACTACACCCCGGTATGTGACTATACCCCGGTATGAGACTATACCCCGGAATGTGACTATACCCCGGAATGTGACTATACCCCGGTATGTGACTATACCCCGGAATGTGACTATACCCCGGTATGTGACTATACCCCGGAATGTGACTATACCCCGGTATGAGACTATACCCCGGAATGTGACTATACCCCGGTATGTGACTATACCCCGGAATGTGACTATACCCCGGTATGTGACTATACCCCGGAATGTGACTATACCCCGGTATGTGACTATACCCCGGTATGTGACTATACCCCGGAATGTGACTATACCCCGGAATGTGACTATACCCCGGTATGTGACTATACCCCGGAATGTGACTACACCCCGGAATGTGACTATACCCCGGTATGTGACTATACCCCGGTATGTGACTATACCCCGGAATGTGACTATACCCCGGTATGTGACTATACCCCGGTATGTGACTATACCCCGGTATGTGACTATACCCCGGAATGTGACTATACCCCGGTATGTGACTATACCCCGGTATGTGACTACACCCCGGAATGTGACTATACCCCGGAATGTGACTATACCCCGGAATGTGACTATACCCCGGTATGTGACTATACCCCGGAATGTGACTATACCCCGGTATGTGACTATACCCCGGAATGTGACTATACCCCGGTATGTGACTATACCCCGGAATGTGACTATACCCCGGTATGTGACTATACCCCGGAATGTGACTATACCCCGGTATGTGACTACACCCCGGAATGTGACTATACCCCGGAATGTGACTACACCCCGGAATGTGACTATACCCCGGTATGTGAGTATACCCCGGTATGTGACTATACCCCGGTATGTGACTATACCCCGGAATGTGACTATACCCCGGTATGTGACTATACCCCGGAATGTGACTATACCCCGGAATGTGACTATACCCCGAAATGTGACTATACCCCGGAATGTGACTATACCCCGGTATGTGACTATACCCCGGTATGTGACTATACCCCGGTATGTGACTACACCCCGGAATGTGACTATACCCCGGAATGTGACTACACCCCGGTATGTGACTACACCCCGGAATGTGACTACACCCCGGAATGTGACTATACCCCGGTATGTGACTACACCCCGGAATGTGACTATACCCCGGAATGTGACTACACCCCGGTATGAGACTATACCCCGGAATGTGACTATACCCCGGTATGTGACTATACCCCGGAATGTGACTATACCCCGGAATGTGACTATACCCCGGTATGTGACTACACCCCGGAATGTGACTATACCCCGGTATGTGACTATACCCCGGAATGTGACTACACCCCGGAATGTGACTACACCCCGGTATGTGACTATACCCCGGAATGTGACTATACCCCGATATGTGACTACACCCCGGAATGTGACTATACCCCGGTATGTGACTATACCCCGGAATGTGACTATACCCCGGAATGTGACTACACCCCGGAATGTGACTATACCCCGGTATGTGACTATACCCCGGAATGTGACTATACCCCGGTATGTGACTATACCCCGGAATGTGACTATACCCCGGAATGTGACTATACCCCGGTATGTGACTACACCCCGGAATGTGACTATACCCCGGTATGTGATTATACCCCGGAATGTGACTATACCCCGGAATGTGACTATACCCCGGAATGTGACTATACCCCGGTATGTGACTATACCCTGGAATGTGACTATACCCCGGTATGTGACTACACCCTGGAATGTGACTATACCCCGGTATGTGACTACACCCCGGAATGTGACTATACCCCGGAATGTGGCTATACCCCGGTATGTGACTACACCCCGGTATGTGACTATACCCCGGTATGTGACTATACCCCGGAATGTGACTACACCCCGGTATGTGACTATACCCCGGAATGTGGCTATACCCCGGAATGTGACTATACCCCGGAATGTGACTATACCCCGGTATGTGACTACACCCCGGTATGTGACTACACCCCGGTACGTGACTATACCCCGGAATGTGACTACACCCCGGTATGTGACTATACCCCGGAATGTGGCTATACCCCGGTATGTGACTACACCCCGGAATGTGACTATACCCCGGAATGTGGCTATACCCCGGAATGTGACTATACCCCGGTATGTGACTATACCCCGGTATGTGACTATACCCCGGAATGTGACTATAACCCGGTATGTGACTACACCCCGGTATGTGACTACACCCCGGTATGTGACTATACCCCGGAATGTGACTACACCCCGGTATGTGACTACACCCCGGTATGTGACTATACCCCGGAATGTGACTACACCCCGGTATGTGACTACACCCCGGATTTGTGACTATACCCCGGTATTGTGACTACACTCCGGTATTGTGACTACACCCCGGTATTGTGACTACACCCCGGTATTGTGACTACACCCCGGTATTGTGACTGCACCCCGGTATTGTGACTACACTCCGGTATTGTGACTACACCCCGGTATTGTGACTACACCCCGGTATTGTGACTACACTCCGGTATTGTGACTCCACCCCGGTATTCTGACTACACCCCGGTATTGTGACTACACCCCGGTATTGTGACTACA
This sequence comes from Chiloscyllium plagiosum, assembly GCF_037043375.1. NCBI lineage: Eukaryota > Metazoa > Chordata > Chondrichthyes > Orectolobiformes > Hemiscylliidae > Chiloscyllium > Chiloscyllium plagiosum. Next base: position 3,563,181 of record NW_028270148.1, read on the forward strand.
CCCCGCTATTGTGACTACACCCCGCTATTGTGACTACACCCCGGTATTGTGACTACACCCCGCTATTGTGACTACACCCCGGTATTGTGACTACACTCCGGTATTGTGACTATACCCCAATATTGTGACTACACCCCAGTATTGTGACTATACCCCGGTATTGTGACTATACCCCGGTATGTGACTACACCCCGGAATGTGACTATACCCCGGTATGTGACTATACCCCGGTATGTGACTATACCCCGGTATGTGACTACACCCCGGAATGTGACTATACCCCGGTATGTGACTATACCCCGGTATGTGACTACACCCCGGTATGTTACTATACCCCGGAATGTGACTACACCCCGGAATGTGACTATACCCCGGTTTGTGACTATACCCCGGTATGTGACTATACCCCGGAATGTGACTATACCCCGGTATGTGACTATACCCCGGTATGTGACTACACCCCGGAATGTTACTATACCCCGGTATGTGACTATACCCCGGTATGTGACTATACCCCGGAATGTGACTATACCCCGGTATGTGACTATACCCCGGAATGTGACTATACCCCGGTATGTGACTATACCCCGGAATGTGACTATACCCCGGAATGTGACTATACCCCGGTATGTGACTATTCCCCGGAATGTGACTATACCCCTGAATGTGACTTTACCCCGGAATGTGACTATACCCCGGTATGAGACTATACCCCGGTATGTGACTATACCCCGGTATGTGACTATACCCCGGTATGTGACTACACCCTGGAATGTGACTATACCCCGGTATGTGACTACACCCCGGAATGTGACTATACCCCGGAATGTGGCTATACCCCGGTATGTGACTACACCCCGGTATGTGACTATACCCCGGAATGTGACTATACCCCGGTATGTGACTACACCCCGGTATGTGACTACACCCCGGTATGTGACTATACCCCGGAATGTGACTACACCCCGGTATGTGACTACACCCCGGATTTGTGACTATACCCCGGTATTGTGACTATACCCCGGTATTGTGACTACACTCCGGTATTGTGACTACACCCCGGTATTGTGACTACACCCCGGTATTGTGACTGCACCCCGGTATTGTGACTGCACCCCGGTATTGTGACTACACTCCGGTATTGTGACTACACCCCGGTATTGTGACTACACCCCGGTATTGTGACTACACCCCGGTATTGTGACTACACTCCGGTATTGTGACTACACCCCGGTATTCTGACTACACCCCGGTATTGTGACTACACCCCGCTATTGTGACTACACCCCGCTATTGTGACTACACCCCGGTATTGTGACTACACCCCGCTATTGTGACTACACCCCGCTATTGTGACTACACCCCGGTATTGTGACTACACCCCGCTATTGTGACTACACCCCGGTATTGTGACTACACTCCGGTATTGTGACTATACCCATATTGTGACTACACCCCAGTATTGTGACTATACCCCGGTATTGTGACTATACCCCGGTATGTGACTACCACCCCCGGAATGTGACTATACCCCGGTATGTGACTATACCCCGGTATGTGACTATACCCCCGGAATGTGACTATACCCCGGAATGTGACTATACCCGGTATGTGACTATACCCCGGAATGTGACTATACCCCGGTATGTGACTACACCCCGGAATGTGACTATACCCCGGTATGTGACTACACCCCGGTATGTTACTATACCCCGGAATGTGACTATACCCCGGTATGTGACTATACCCCGGAATGTGACTATACCCCGGTATGTGACTATACCCCGGTATGTGACTACACCCCGGAATGTGACTATACCCCGGTATGTGACTATACCCCGGTATGTGACTACACCCCGGTATGTGACTATACCCCGGTATGTGACTACACCCCGGAATGTGACTATACCCCGGTATGTGACTATACCCCGGTATGTGACTATACCCCGGAATGTGACTATACCCCGGTATGTGACTATACCCCGCTATGTGACTACACCCCGGAATGTGACTATACCCCGGTATGTGACTATACCCCGGTATGTGACTATACCCCGGAATGTGACTATACCCCGGTATGTGACTATACCCCGGAATGTGACTATACCCCGGTATGTGACTATACCCCGGTATGTGACTATACCCCGGAATGTGACTATACCCCGGAATGTGACTATACCCCGGTATGTGACTATTCCCCGGAATGTGACTATACCCCGGTATGTGACTATACCCCGGTATGTGACTATACCCCGGAATGTGACAATACCCCGGTATGTGACTATACCCCGGTATGTGACTATACCCCGGAATGTGACTATACCCCGGAATGTGACTATACCCCGGTATGTGACTATACCCCGGAATGTGACTATACCCCGGTATGTGACTATACCCCGGTATGTGACTATACCCCGGAATGTGACTATACCCCGGTATGTGACTATACCCCGGAATGTGACTATACCCCGGTATGTGACTATACCCGGAATGTGACTATACCCCGGTATGTGACTATACCCCGGAATGTGACTATACCCCGGTATGTGACTATACCCCGGAATGTGACTATACCCCGGTATGTGACTATACCCCGGTATGTGACTATACCCCGGAATGTGACTATACCCCGGTATGTGACTATACCCCGGAACGTGACTATACCCCGGTATGTGACTATACCCCGGTATGTGACTATACCCCGGTATGTGACTATACCCCGGAATGTGACTATACCCCGGTATGTGACTATACCCCGGTATGTGACTATACCCCGGTATGTGACTACACCCCGAATGTGACTATACCCCGGTATGTGACTATACCCCGGTATGTGACTATACCCCGGTATGAGACTACACCCCGGTATGTGACTACACCCCGGTATGTGACTATACCCCGGTATGTGACTTTACCCCGGAATGTGACTACACCCCGGTATGTGACTATACCCCGGTATGTGACTATACCCCGGAATGTGACTATACCCCGGAATGTGACTACACCCCGGAATGTGACTATACCCCGGTATGTGACTATACCCCGGAATGTGACTACACCCCGGTATGAGACTACACCCCGGAATGTGACTATACCCCGGTATGTGACTATACCCCGGTATGTGACTATACCCCGGAATGTGACTACACCCCGGAATGTGACTATACCCCGGTATGTGACTATACCCCGGTATGTGACTATACCCCGGAATGTGACTATACCCCGGTATGTGACTACACCCCGGAATGTGACTATACCCCGGTATGTGACTATACCCCGGTATGTGACTATACCCCGGAATGTGACTACACCCCGGTATGTGACTATACCCCGGTATGTGACTACACCCCGGTATGTGACTACACCCCGGAATGTGACTATACCCCGGAATGTGACTATACCCCGGTATGAGACTACACCCCGGTATGAGACTATACCCCGGTATGTGACTATACCCCGGAATGTGACTATACCCCGGAATGTGACTACACCCCGGTATGTGACTATACCCCGGTAATGTGACTATACCCCGGAATGTGACTATACCCCGGAATGTGACTATACCCCGGAATGTGACTATACCCCGGAATGTGACTACACCCCGGTATGTGACTATACCCCGGAATGTGACTATACCCCGGAATGTGACTACACCCCGGTATGTGACTATACCCCGGTATGAGACTATACCCCGGTATGTGACTATACCCCGGTATGTGACTATACCCCGGTATGTGACTATACCCCGGAATGTGACTATACCCCGGAATGTGACTATACCCCGGAATGTGACTATACCCCGGAATGTGACTATACCCCGGAATGTGACTATACCCCGGAATGTGACTATACCCCGGAATGTGACTACACCCCGGTATGTGACTATACCCCGGAATGTGACTACACCCCGGAATGTGACTATACCCCGGAATGTGACTATACCCCGGTATGTGACTATTCCCCGGAATGTGACTATACCCCGGTATGTGACTATACCCCGGAATGTGACTATACCCCGGAATGTGACTATACCCCGGAATGTGACTACACCCCGGAATGTGACTATACCCCGGTATGTGACTATACCCCGGAATGTGACTATACCCCGGAATGTGACTATACCCCGGAATGTGACTATACCCCGGAATGTGACTACACCCCGGAATGTGACTATACCCCGGAATGTGACTATACCCCGGTATGAGACTATACCCCGGTATGTGACTATTCCCCGGAATGTGACTATACCCCGGTATGTGACTATACCCCGGAATGTGACTATACCCCGGTATGTGACTATACCCCGGAATGTGACTATACCCCGGAATGTGACTACACCCCGGAATGTGACTATACCCCGGTATGTGACTATACCCCGGTATGTGACTATACCCCGGAATGTGACTATACCCCGGAATGTGACTATACCCCGGTATGTGACTATACCCCGGAATGTGACTATACCCCGGTATGTGACTATACCCCGGAATGTGACTATACCCCGGAATGTGACTATACCCCGGAATGTGACTATACCCCGGAATGTGACTACACCCCGGAATGTGACTATACCCCGGTATGTGACTATACCCCGGAATGTGACTATACCCCGGAATGTGACTATACCCCGGAATGTGACAATACCCCGGAATGTGACTATACCCCGGAATGTGACAATACCCCGGAATGTGACTACACCCCGGTATGTGACTATACCCCGGTATGTGACTATTCCCCGGAATGTGACTATACCCCGGTATGTGACTATACCCCGGTATGTGACTATACCCCGGAATGTGACTATACCCCGGAATGTGACTATACCCCGGTATGTGACTATTCCCCGGAATGTGACTATACCCCGGTATGAGACTATACCCCGGAATGTGACTATACCCCGGTATGTGACTATACCCCGGTATGTGACTATACCCCGGAATGTGACTATACCCCGGTATGTGACTATTCCCCGGAATGTGACTATACCCCGGTATGTGACTATACCCCGGTATGTGACTATACCCCGGTATGTGACTACACCCCGGAATGTGACAATACCCCGGTATGTGACTATACCCCGGAATGTGACTATACCCCGGTATGTGACTATACCCCGGAATGTGACTATACCCCGGAATGTGACTATACCCCGGTATGTGACTATACCCCGGAATGTGACTATACCCCGGCATGTGACTATACCCCGGAATGTGACTATACCCCGGTATGTGACTATACCCCGGAATGTGACTATACCCCGGTATGTGACTATACCCCGGTATGTGACTATACCCCGGTATGTGACTACACCCCGGAATGTGACTACACCCCGGAATGTGACTATACCCCGGTATGTGACTACACCCCGGAATGTGACTATACCCCGGTATGTGACTATACCCCGGTATGTGACTATACCCCGGAATGTGACTATACCCCGGTATGTGACTATACCCCGGTATGTGACTATACCCCGGAATGTGACTATACCCCGGTATGTGACTATACCCCGGTATGTGACTATACCCCGGAATGTGACTATACCCCGGTATGTGACTACACCCCGGTATGTGACTACACCCCGGAATGTGACTATACCCCGGAATGTGACTATACCCCGGTATGTGACTACACCCCGGAATGTGACTATACCCCGGTATGTGACTACACCCCGGAATGTGACTATACCCCGGTATGTGACTATACCCCGGTATGTGACTATACCCCGGTATGTGACTACACCCCGGTATGTGACTACACCCCGGAATGTGACTATACCCCGGAATGTGACTATACCCCGGTATGTGACTACACCCCGGAATGTGACTATACCCCGGTATGTGACTACACCCCGGAATGTGACTATACCCCGGTATGTGACTATACCCCGGTATGTGACTATACCCCGGTATGTGACTACACCCCGGAATGTGACTATACCCCGGAATGTGACTATACCCCGGTATGTGACTACACCCCGGTATGAGACTACACCCCGGTATGTGACTACACCCCGGAATGTGACTATACCCCGGTATGTGACTATACCCCGGAATGTGACTATACCCCGGTATGTGACTATACCCCGGTATGTGACTATACCCCGGTATGAGACTACACCCCGGTATGTGACTTTACCCCGGAATGTGACTATACCCCGGTATGTGACTATACCCCGGTATGTGACTATACCCCGGAATGTGACTATACCCCGGAATGTGACTATACCCCGGAATGTGACTATACCCCGGTATGTGACTACACCCCGGAATGTGACTACACCCCGGTATGTGACTATACCCCGGAATGTGACTATACCCCGGAATGTGACTATACCCCGGTATGTGACTACACCCCGGTATGTGACTACACCCCGGAATGTGACTACACCCCGGTATGTGACTATACCCCGGTATGTGACTACACCCCGGAATGTGACTATACCCCGGAATGTGACTATACCCCGGTATGTGACTACACCCCGGTATGTGACTACACCCCGGAATGTGACTATACCCCGGAATGTGACTATACCCCGGTATGTGACTACACCCCGGTATGTGACTATACCCCGGAATGTGACTATACCCCGGAATGTGACTATACCCCGGTATGAGACTACACCCCGGTATGTGACTACACCCCGGTATGTGACTATACCCCGGTATGTGACTATACCCCGGAATGTGACTATACCCCGGTATGTGACTATACCCCGGAATGTGACTACACCCCGGTATGTGACTATACCCCGGAATGTGACTATACCCCGGAATGTGACTACACCCCGGAATGTGACTATACCCCGGAATGTGACTACACCCCGGAATGTGACTACACCCCGGTATGTGACTATACCCCGGAATGTGACTATACCCCGGAATGTGACTACACCCCGGTATGTGACTATACCCCGGAATGTGACTATACCCCGGAATGTGACTACACCCCGGAATGTGACTATACCCCGGTATGTGACTATACCCCGGAATGTGACTATATCCCGGTATGTGACTATACCCCGGTATGTGACTATACCCCGGAATGTGACTACACCCCGGTATGTGACTATACCCCGGAATGTGACTACACCCCGGTATGTGACTATACCCCGGAATGTGACTATACCCCGGAATGTGACTACACCCCGGAATGTGACTATACCCCGGTATGAGACTACACCCCGGTATGTGACTATACCCCGGAATGTGACTATACCCCGGTATGTGACTATACCCCGGAATGTGACTATATCCCGGTATGTGACTATACCCCGGTATGTGACTATACCCCGGAATGTGACTACACCCCGGTATGTGACTACACCCCGGAATGTGACTATACCCCGGAATGTGACTACACCCCGGAATGTGACTATACCCCGGTATGTGACTATACCCCGGAATGTGACTATATCCCGGTATGTGACTATACCCCGGAATGTGACTATATCCCGGTATGTGACTATACCCCGGAATGTGACTATATCCCGGTATGTGACTATACCCCGGAATGTGACTACACCCCGGTATGTGACTATACCCCGGAATGTGACTATACCCCGGAATGTGACTACACCCCGGAATGTGACTATACCCCGGAATGTGACTATATCCCGGTATGTGACTATACCCCGGAATGTGACTATACCCCGGAATGTGACTATACCCCGGTATGTGACTACACCCCGGTATGTGACTACACCCCGGAATGTGACTACACCCCGGTATGTGACTATACCCCGGAATGTGACTATATCCCGGTATGTGACTATACCCCGGAATGTGACTATACCCCGGAATGTGACTATACCCCGGTATGTGACTACACCCCGGTATGTGACTACACCCCGGAATGTGACTACACCCCGGTATGTGACTATACCCCGGAATGTGACTATACCCCGGAATGTGACTACACCCCGGAATGTGACTATACCCCGGTATGTGACTATACCCCGGAATGTGACTATATCCCGGTATGTGACTATACCCCGGAATGTGACTATAGCCCGGTATGTGACTATACCCCGGAATGTGACTATACCCCGGAATGTGACTACACCCCGGTATGTGACTATACCCCGGAATGTGACTATACCCCGGAATGTGACTACACCCCGGAATGTGACTATACCCCGGAATGTGACTATACCCCGGTATGTGACTAAACCCCGGTATGAGACTACACCCCGGTATGTGACTATACCCCGGTATGTGACTATACCCCGGTATGTGACTATACCCCGGTATGTGACTACACCCCGGAATGTGACTATACCCCGGAATGTGACTATACCCCGGAATGTGACTACACCCCGGAATGTGACTATACCCCGGAATGTGACTACACCCCGGAATGTGACTACACCCCGGTATGTGACTATACCCCGGTATGTGACTATACCCCGGTATGTGACTATACCCCGGTATGAGACTACACCCCGGAATGTGACTATACCCCGGTATGTGACTATACCCCGGTATGTGACTACACCCCGGTATGTGACTACACCCCGGTATGTGACTACACCCCGGTATGTGACTACACCCCGGTATGTGACTACACCCCGGTATGTGACTACACCCCGGTATGTGACTATACCCCGGAATGTGACTATACCCCGGTATGTGACTATACCCCGGTATGTGACTATACCCCGGAATGTGACTATACCCCGGAATGTGACTATACCCCGGTATGTGACTACACCCCGGAATGTGACTACACCCCGGAATGTGACTATACCCCGGTATGTGACTATACCCCGGAATGTGACTATACCCCGGAATGTGACTACACCCCGGAATGTGACTATACCCCGGTATGTGACTATACCCCGGTATGTGACTATACCCCGGTATGTGACTATACCCCGGTATGTGACTACACCCCGGTATGTGACTATACCCCGGTATGTGACTATACCCCGGTATGTGACTATACCCCGGTATGTGACTACACCCCGGAATGTGACTATACCCCGGTATGTGACTATACCCCGGTATGTGACTACACCCCGGAATGTGACTACACCCCGGTATGTGACTACACCCCGGTATGTGACTATACCCCGGTATGTGACTATACCCCGGAATGTGACTATACCCCGGAATGTGACTATACCCCGGTATGTGACTATACCCCGGAATGTGACTACACCCCGGTATGTGACTACACCCCGGTATGTGACTACACCCCGGTATGTGACTATACCCCGGTATGTGACTATACCCCGGTATGTGACTACACCCCGGTATGTGACTATACCCCGGTATGTGACTATACCCCGGAATGTGACTACACCCCGGTATGTGACTACACCCCGGTATGTGACTATACCCCGGTATGTGACTATACCCCGGTATGTGACTACACCCCGGTATGTGACTATACCCCGGTATGTGACTATACCCCGGAATGTGACTACACCCCGGTATGTGACTACACCCCGGTATGTGACTACACCCCGGTATGTGACTATACCCCGGAATGTGACTATACCCCGGAATGTGACTATACCCCGGAATGTGACTACACCCCGGAATGTGACTATACCCCGGAATGTGACTATACCCCGGAATGTGACTACACCCCGGAATGTGACTATACCCCGGAATGTGACTATACCCCGGAATGTGACTATACCCCGGTATGTGACTATACCCCGGTATGTGACTATACCCCGGTATGTGACTATACCCCGGTATGTGACTATACCCCGGAATGTGACTATACCCCGGTATGTGACTATACCCCGGAATGTGACTATACCCCGGTATGTGACTACACCCCGGAATGTGACTACACCCCGGAATGTGACTATACCCCGGAATGTGACTATACCCCGGTATGTGACTATACCCCGGAATGTGACTATACCCCGGAATGTGACTATACCCCGGTATGTGACTACACCCCGGAATGTGACTACACCCCGGAATGTGACTATACCCCGGAATGTGACTATACCCCGGTATGTGACTACACCCCGGTATGTGACTACACCCCGGAATGTGACTACACCCCGGAATGTGACTACACCCCGGTATGTGACTATACCCCGGTATGTGACTACACCCCGGTATGTGACTATACCCCGGTATGTGACTATACCCCGGAATGTGACTATACCCCGGAATGTGACTATACCCCGGTATGTGACTACACCCCGGTATGTGACTATACCCCGGAATGTGACTATACCCCGGAATGTGACTATACCCCGGTATGTGACTACACCCCGGAATGTGACTACACCCCGGAATGTGACTATACCCCGGTATGTGACTATACCCCGGAATGTGACTATACCCCGGTATGAGACTATACCCCGGAATGTGACTATACCCCGGAATGTGACTATACCCCGGAATGTGACTATACCCCGGTATGTGACTATACCCCGGTATGAGACTACACCCCGGAATGTGACTACACCCCGGAATGTGACTATACCCCGGAATGTGACTACACCCCGGAATGTGACTATACCCCGGTATGTGACTATACCCCGGTATGAGACTATACCCCGGAATGTGACTATACCCCGGAATGTGACTATACCCCGGAATGTGACTATACCCCGGTATGTGACTATACCCCGGTATGAGACTACACCCCGGAATGTGACTACACCCCGGAATGTGACTATACCCCGGAATGTGACTACACCCCGGAATGTGACTATACCCCGGTATGTGACTATACCCCGGAATGTGACTATACCCCGGAATGTGACTATACCCCGGAATGTGACTACACCCCGGAATGTGACTATACCCCGGTATGTGACTATACCCCGGTATGTGACTATACCCCGGTATGAGACTATACCCCGGAATGTGACTATACCCCGGTATGTGACTATACCCCGGAATGTGACTATACCCCGGTATGTGACTATACCCCGGAATGTGACTATACCCCGGAATGAGACTATACCCCGGAATGTGACTATACCCCGGTATGTGACTATACCCCGGAATGTGACTATACCCCGGTATGTGACTATACCCCGGTATGAGACTATACCCCGGAATGTGACTATACCCCGGAATGTGACTATACCCCGGAATGTGACTATACCCCGGTATGAGACTATACCCCGGAATGTGACTATACCCCGGAATGAGACTATACCCCGGAATGTGACTATACCCCGGTATGTGACTATACCCCGGAATGTGACTATACCCCGGTATGTGACTATACCCCGGTATGAGACTATACCCCGGAATGTGACTATACCCCGGTATGTGACTATACCCCGGTATGTGACTATACCCCGGAATGTGACTATACCCCGGAATGTGACTATACCCCGGTATGTGACTATACCCCGGTATGAGACTACACCCCGGAATGTGACTACACCCCGGTATGTGACTATACCCCGGTATGAGACTATACCCCGGAATGTGACTACACCCCGGTATGTGACTACACCCCGGAATGTGACTACACCCCGGAATGTGACTATACCCCGGTATGTGACTATACCCCGGAATGTGACTATACCCCGGTATGTGACTATACCCCGGAATGTGACTATACCCCGGAATGTGACTATACCCCGGTATGTGACTATACCCCGGTATGTGACTATACCCCGGTATGTGACTACACCCCGGTATGTGACTATACCCCGGTATGTGACTATACCCCGGTATGTGACTATACCCCGGTATGTGACTATACCCCGGTATGTGACTATACCCCGGTATGTGACTATACCCGGTATGTGACTATACCCCGGAATGTGACTACACCCCGGAATGTGACTACACCCCGGAATGTGACTACACCCCGGAATGTGACTATACCCCGGTATGAGACTACACCCCGGAATGTGACTACACCCCGGTATGAGACTATACCCCGGTATGTGACTATACCCCGGTATGAGACTATACCCCGGTATGAGACTATACCCCGGTATGTGACTATACCCCGGCATGTGACTATACCCCGGTATGTGACTATACCCCGGTATGAGACTACACCCCGGTATGTGACTATACCCCGGTATGTGACTATACCCCGGTATGTGACTATACCCCGGTATGTGACTACACCCCGGTATGAGACTACACCCCGGTATGTGACTATACCCCGGTATGTGACTATACCCCGGAATGTGACTATACCCCGGTATGTGACTATACCCCGGTATGTGACTACACCCCGGAATGTGACTACACCCCGGTATGTGACTACACCCCGGTATGTGACTATACCCCGGAATGTGACTATACCCCGGTATGTGACTATACCCCGGAATGTGACTATACCCCGGAATGTGACTATACCCCGGAATGTGACTATACCCCGGTATGTGACTATACCCCGGTATGTGACTATACCCCGGAATGTGACTATACCCCGGTATGTGACTATACCCCGGAATGTGACTACACCCCGGAATGTGACTATACCCCGGTATGTGACTATACCCCGGAATGTGACTACACCCCGGTATGTGACTATACCCCGGAATGTGACTACACCCCGGAATGTGACTACACCCCGGTATGTGACTATACCCCGGTATGTGACTATACCCGGTATGTGACTATACCCCGGAATGTGACTACACCCCGGAATGTGACTACACCCCGGAATGTGACTACACCCCGGAATGTGACTATACCCCGGTATGAGACTACACCCCGGAATGTGACTACACCCCGGTATGAGACTATACCCCGGTATGTGACTATACCCCGGTATGTGACTATACCCCGGAATGTGACTATACCCCGGTATGTGACTATACCCCGGAATGTGACTATACCCCGGAATGTGACTATACCCCGGAATGTGACTACACCCCGGAATGTGACTACACCCCGGTATGTGACTATACCCCGGAATGTGACTACACCCCGGTATGTGACTATACCCCGGTATGTGACTATACCCCGGTATGAGACTACACCCCGGAATGTGACTACACCCCGGAATGTGACTATACCCCGGTATGTGACTATACCCCGGAATGTGACTATACCCCGGAATGTGACTATACCCCGGAATGTGACTACACCCCGGAATGTGACTACACCCCGGTATGTGACTATACCCCGGAATGTGACTACACCCCGGAATGTGACTATACCCCGGTATGTGACTATACCCCGGTATGTGACTATACCCCGGTATGAGACTATACCCCGGAATGTGACTATACCCCGGAATGTGACTATACCCCGGAATGTGACTATACCCCGGTATGAGACTATACCCCGGTATGTGACTATACCCCGGTATGAGACTATACCCCGGAATGTGACTATACCCCGGAATGTGACTATACCCCGGAATGTGACTATACCCCGGAATGTGACTATACCCCGGTATGAGACTATACCCCGGTATGTGACGATACCCCGGAATGTGACTATACCCCGGTATGAGACTACACCCCGGAATGTGACTACACCCCGGAATGTGACTATACCCCGGAATGTGACTATACCCTGGTATGTGACGATACCCCGGTATGTGACTATACCCCGGAATGTGTCTATACCCCGGAATGTGACTATACCCCGGTATGTGACTATACCCCGGAATGTGACTATACCCCGGAATGTGACTATACCCCGGAATGTGACTATACCCCGGTATGTGACTATACCCCGGAATGTGACTATACCCCGGTATGAGACTATACCCCGGAATGTGACTATACCCCGGAATGTGACTATACCCCGGTATGTGACTATACCCCGGAATGTGACTATACCCCGGAATGTGACTATACCCCGGTATGTGACTATACCCCGGAATGTGACTATACCCCGGAATGTGACTATACCCCGGTATGTGACTATACCCCGGTATGTGACTATACCCCGGAATGTGACTATACCCCGGAATGTGACTATACCCCGGAATGTGACTATACCCCGGTATGTGACTATACCCCGGAATGTGACTATACCCCGGTATGTGACTATACCCCGGAATGTGACTATACCCCGGAATGTGACTATACCCCGGTATGTGACGATACCCCGGTATGTGACTATACCCCGGAATGTGACTATACCCCGGAATGTGACTATACCCCGGTATGTGACTATACCCCGGAATGTGACTATACCCCGGAATGTGACTATACCCCGGAATGTGACTATACCCCGGTATGAGACTACACCCCGGTATGTGACTATACCCCGGTATGAGACTACACCCCGGAATGTGACTATACCCCGGAATGTGACTATACCCCGGTATGTGACTACACCCCGGTATGTGACTATACCCCGGTATGTGACTATACCCCGGAATGTGACTACACCCCGGTATGTGACTACACCCCGGTATGTGACTATACCCCGGAATGTGACTATACCCCGGTATGTGACTACACCCCGGTATGTGACTACACCCCGGTATGTGACTATACCCCGGTATGTGACTATACCCCGGAATGTGACTATACCCCGGTATGTGACTATACCCCGGTATGTGACTATACCCCGGTATGTGACTACACCCCGGAATGTGACTATACCCCGGAATGTGACTATACCCCGGTATGTGACTATACCCCGGTATGAGACTATACCCCGGTATGTGACTACACCCCGGTATGTGACTATACCCCGGTATGTGACTATACCCCGGTATGTGACTATACCCCGGAATGTGACTATACCCCGGTATGAGACTACACCCCGGTATGTGACTATACCCCGGAATGTGACTATACCCCGGAATGTGACTACACCCCGGAATGTGACTACACCCCGGTATGTGACTAAACCCCGGAATGTGACTATACCCCGGTATGTGACTATACCCCGGTATGTGACTATACCCCGGTATGTGACTATACCCCGGTATGTGACTATACCCCGGTATGTGACTACACCCCGGTATGTGACTAAACCCCGGAATGTGACTATACCCCGGAATGTGACTATACCCCGGAATGTGACTACACCCCGGTATGTGACTAAACCCCGGAATGTGACTATACCCCGGTATGTGACTATACCCCGGTATGTGACTATACCCCGGTATGTGACTATACCCCGGTATGTGACTACACCCCGGTATGTGACTATACCCCGGAATGTGACTACACCCCGGTATGTGACTACACCCCGGAATGTGACTATACCCCGGTATGTGACTATACCCCGGTATGTGACTACACCCCGGAATGTGACTACACCCCGGAATGTGACTATACCCCGGAATGTGACTATACCCCGGAATGTGACTACACCCCGGTATGTGACTACACCCCGGTATGTGACTACACCCCGGTATGTGACTACACCCCGGAATGTGACTATACCCCGGAATGTGACTATACCCCGGTATGTGACTATACCCCGGTATGTGACTATACCCCGGAATGTGACTACACCCCGGTATGTGACTACACCCCGGAATGTGACTATACCCCGGTATGTGACTATACCCCGGTATGTGACTATACCCCGGTATGTGACTATACCCCGGAATGTGACTATACCCCGGTATGTGACTATACCCCGGTATGTGACTACACCCCGGTATGTGACTACACCCCGGTATGTGACTACACCCCGGTATGAGACTACACCCCGGTATGTGACTACACCCCGGTATGTGACTATACCCCGGAATGTGACTATACCCCGGTATGTGACTACACCCCGGTATGTGACTATACCCCGGAATGTGACTACACCCCGGTATGTGACTACACCCCGGTATGTGACTATACCCCGGTATGAGACTACACCCCGGTATGTGACTACACCCCGGTATGTGACTATACCCCGGTATGAGACTACACCCCGGTATGTGACTACACCCCGGTATGTGACTATACCCCGGAATGTGACTACACCCCGGTATGTGACTACACCCCGGTATGTGACTACACCCCGGTATGTGACTACACCCCGGTATGTGACTATACCCCGGTATGTGACTATACCCCGGTATGTGACTATACCCCGGTATGAGACTATACCCCGGTATGTGACTATACCCCGGAATGTGACTATACCCCGGTATGTGACTATACCCCGGTATGTGACTATACCCCGGTATGAGACTACACCCCGGTATGTGACTATACCCCGGTATGTGACTATACCCCGGTATGTGACTATACCCCGGTATGAGACTACACCCCGGTATGTGACTACACCCCGGTATGTGACTATACCCCGGAATGTGACTATACCCCGGTATGTGACTATACCCCGGTATGAGACTATACCCCGGTATGTGACTATACCCCGGAATGTGACTATACCCCGGTATGTGACTATACCCCGGTATGTGACTATACCCCGGAATGTGACTATACCCCGGTATGTGACTACACCCCGGTATGTGACTATACCCCGGTATGTGACTATACCCCGGAATGTGACTATACCCCGGTATGTGACTATACCCCGGTATGTGACTATACCCCGGTATGAGACTACACCCCGGTATGTGACTACACCCCGGTATGTGACTATACCCCGGAATGTGACTATACCCCGGTATGTGACTATACCCCGGTATGTGACTATACCCCGGTATGTGACTATACCCCGGAATGTGACTATACCCCGGTATGTGACTACACCCCGGTATGAGACTATACCCCGGTATGAGACTATACCCCGGTATGTGACTATACCCCGGTATGTGACTACACCCCGGTATGTGACTATACCCCGGTATGTGACTACACCCCGGAATGTGACTACACCCCGGTATGTGACTATACCCCGGTATGTGACTACACCCCGGTATGTGACTATACCCCGGTATGTGACTACACCCCGGTATGTGACTATACCCCGGTATGTGACTACACCCCGGAATGTGACTACACCCCGGTATGTGACTATACCCCGGTATGAGACTATACCCCGGTATGTGACTATACCCCGGTATGTGACTATACCCCGGTATGTGACTACACCCCGGAATGTGACTACACCCCGGTATGTGACTATACCCCGGTATGTGACTATACCCCGGTATGTGACTATACCCCGGTATGTGACTATACCCCGGAATGTGACTATACCCCGGAATGTGACTATACCCCGGTATGAGACTACACCCCGGAATGTGACTATACCCCGGAATGTGACTACACCCCGGTATGTGACTACACCCCGGTATGAGACTATACCCCGGAATGAGACTATACCCCGGAATGTGACTATACCCCGGAATGTGACTATACCCCGGTATGAGACTACACCCCGGAATGTGACTATACCCCGGTATGTGACTACACCCCGGTATGAGACTATACCCCGGAATGAGACTATACCCCGGAATGTGACTATACCCCGGAATGTGACTATACCCCGGTATGTGACTATACCCCGGTATGTGACTATACCCCGGTATGTGACTATACCCCGGTATGTGACTACACCCCGGAATGTGACTATACCCCGGTATGTGACTATACCCCGGTATGTGACTATACCCCGGTATGAGACTATACCCCGGTATGTGACTATACCCCGGAATGTGACTATACCCCGGAATGTGACTACACCCCGGTATGTGACTATACCCCGGTATGTGACTATACCCCGGAATGTGACTATACCCCGGTATGTGACTATACCCCGGTATGTGACTACACCCCGGAATGTGACTATACCCCGGTATGTGACTATACCCCGGAATGTGACTACACCCCGGAATGTGACTACACCCCGGTATGTGACTATACCCCGGTATGTGACTACACCCCGGAATGTGACTATACCCCGGTATGTGACTATACCCCGGAATGTGACTACACCCCGGAATGTGACTATACCCCGGTATGTGACTACACCCCGGAATGTGACTATACCCCGGTATGTGACTACACCCCGGAATGTGACTATACCCCGGTATGTGACTATACCCCGGAATGTGACTACACCCCGGAATGTGACTATACCCCGGTATGTGACTACACCCCGGAATGTGACTACACCCCGGTATGTGACTATACCCCGGTATGTGACTATACCCCGGAATGTGACTATACCCCGGTATGTGACTATACCCCGGTATGTGACTACACCCCGGAATGTGACTATACCCCGGTATGTGACTACACCCCGGTATGTGACTATACCCCGGTATGTGACTATACCCCGGTATGTGACTACACCCCGGTATGTGACTATACCCCGGAATGTGACTACACCCCGGTATGTGACTACACCCCGGAATGTGACTACACCCCGGTATGTGACTATACCCCGGTATGTGACTATACCCCGGAATGTGACTACACCCCGGTATGTGACTACACCCCGGTATGTGACTACACCCCGGTATGTGACTATACCCCGGTATGTGACTATACCCCGGTATGTGACTATACCCCGGAATGTGACTATACCCCGGTATGTGACTACACCCCGGAATGTGACTATACCCCGGTATGTGACTATACCCCGGAATGTGACTATACCCCGGTATGTGACTATACCCCGGTATGTGACTATACCCCGGAATGTGACTATACCCCGGTATGTGACTACACCCCGGAATGTGACTATACCCCGGTATGTGACTATACCCCGGAATGTGACTATACCCCGGTATGTGACTATACCCCGGTATGTGACTATACCCCGGAATGTGACTATACCCCGGAATGTGACTATACCCCGGTATGTGACTATACCCCGGAATGTGACTATACCCCGGAATGAGACTATACCCCGGTATGTGACTATACCCCGGTATGTGACTATACCCCGGTATGTGACTACACCCCGGTATGTGACTATACCCCGGAATGTGACTATACCCCGGTATGTGACTATACCCCGGTATGTGACTATACCCCGGAATGTGACTATACCCCGGTATGTGACTATACCCCGGAATGTGACTATACCCCGGTATGTGACTATACCCCGGTATGAGACTATACCCCGGAATGTGACTACACCCCGGTATGTGACTACACCCCGGTATGTGACTATACCCCGGTATGTGACTATACCCCGGAATGTGACTATACCCCGGTATGTGACTATACCCCGGTATGAGACTATACCCCGGAATGTGACTACACCCCGGAATGTGACTACACCCCGGTATGTGACTACACCCCGGTATGTGACTATACCCCGGAATGTGACTATACCCCGGTATGTGACTACACCCCGGAATGTGACTACACCCCGGAATGTGACTACACCCCGGTATGAGACTATACCCCGGAATGTGACTATACCCCGGTATGTGACTATACCCCGGAATGTGACTATACCCCGGAATGTGACTATACCCCGGTATGTGACTATACCCCGGTATGTGACTATACCCCGGAATGTGACTATACCCCGGTATGTGACTATACCCCGGTATGAGACTATACCCCGGAATGTGACTACACCCCGGTATGAGACTACACCCCGGTATGAGACTACACCCCGGTATGTGACTATACCCCGGTATGTGACTATACCCCGGTATGTGACTACACCCCGGAATGTGACTATACCCCGGTATGTGACTATACCCCGGTATGTGACTATACCCCGGTATGTGACTATACCCCGGAATGTGACTACACCCCGGTATGTGACTATACCCCGGTATGTGACTATACCCCGGTATGTGACTATACCCCGGTATGTGACTACACCCCGGAATGTGACTATACCCCGGAATGTGACTATACCCCGGAATGTGACTATACCCCGGAATGTGACTATACCCCGGAATGTGACTACACCCCGGTATGTGACTATACCCCGGAATGTGACTACACCCCGGTATGAGACTATACCCCGGTATGTGACTATACCCCGGAATGTGACTATACCCCGGAATGTGACTACACCCCGGTATGTGACTATACCCCGGTATGTGACTATACCCCGGAATGTGACTACACCCCGGTATGTGACTACACCCCGGAATGTGACTATACCCCGGTATGTGACTCCACCCCGGAATGTGACTACACCCCGGTATGTGACTACACCCCGGTATGAGACTACACCCCGGAATGTGACTATACCCCGGTATGTGACTACACCCCGGTATGAGACTACACCCCGGTATGAGACTACACCCCGGAATGTGACTATACCCCGGAATGTGACTATACCCCGGTATGTGACTATACCCCGGAATGTGACTATACCCCGGAATGTGACTATACCCCGGTATGTGACTATACCCCGGTATGTGACTATTCCCCGGAATGTGACTACACCCCGGAATGTGACTACACCCCGGTATGTGACTATACCCCGGTATGTGACTATACCCCGGAATGTGACTACACCCCGGAATGTGACTATACCCCGGTATGTGACTATACCCCGGAATGTGACTACACCCCGGAATGTGACTATACCCCGGTATGTGACTATACCCCGGTATGTGACTATACCCCGGTATGTGACTATACCCCGGTATGTGACTATACCCCGGAATGTGACTATACCCCGGTATGTGACTATACCCCGGAATGTGACTATACCCCGGTATGTGACTATACCCCGGAATGTGACTATACCCCGGTATGTGACTATACCCCGGAATGTGACTATACCCCGGTATGTGACTATACCCCGGAATGTGACTACACCCCGGTATGTGACTATACCCCGGTATGTGACTATACCCCGGTATGTGACTATACCCCGGTATGTGACTATACCCCGGAATGTGACTATACCCCGGAATGTGACTATACCCCGGTATGAGACTACACCCCGGTATGTGACTATACCCCGGTATGTGACTATACCCCGGAATGTGACTATACCCCGGAATGTGACTATACCCCGGTATGAGACTATACCCCGGTATGTGACTACACCCCGGAATGTGACTATACCCCGGTATGAGACTACACCCCGGTATGTGACTATACCCCGGAATGTGACTATACCCCGGTATGTGACTACACCCCGGTATGTGACTATACCCCGGTATGTGACTATACCCCGGAATGTGACTATACCCCGGAATGTGACTATACCCCGGTATGAGACTATACCCCGGTATGTGACTATACCCCGGTATGTGACTATACCCCGGTATGTGACTATACCCCGGAATGTGACTATACCCCGGAATGTGACTATACCCCGGTATGAGACTATACCCCGGTATGTGACTACACCCCGGAATGTGACTACACCCCGGAATGTGACTATACCCCGGTATGTGACTATACCCCGGAATGTGACTATACCCCGGAATGTGACTACACCCCGGTATGTGACTATACCCCGGTATGTGACTATACCCCGGTATGTGACTACACCCCGGAATGTGACTACACCCCGGAATGTGACTATACCCCGGAATGTGACTATACCCCGGAATGTGACTACACCCCGGTATGTGACTATACCCCGGTATGTGACTATACCCCGGTATGTGACTATACCCCGGTATGTGACTACACCCCGGTATGTGACTACACCCCGGTATGTGACTACACCCCGGTATGTGACTATACCCCGGTATGTGACTACACCCCGGTATGTGACTATACCCCGGAATGTGACTATACCCCGGTATGTGACTATACCCCGGTATGTGACTATACCCCGGAATGTGACTACACCCCGGTATGTGACTATACCCCGGTATGTGACTATACCCCGGAATGTGACTATACCCCGGTATGTGACTATACCCCGGTATGTGACTATACCCCGGAATGTGACTATACCCCGGAATGTGACTATACCCCGGTATGTGACTACACCCCGGTATGAGACTACACCCCGGTATGTGACTATACCCCGGTATGTGACTATACCCCGGAATGTGACTATACCCCGGAATGTGACTATACCCCGGAATGTGACTACACCCCGGAATGTGACTATACCCCGGTATGAGACTATACCCCGGTATGTGACTATACCCCGGTATGAGACTATACCCCGGAATGTGACTACACCCCGGTATGAGACTATACCCCGGAATGTGACTATACCCCGGTATGTGACTATACCCCGGAATGTGACTATACCCCGGTATGAGACTATACCCCGGTATGTGACTATACCCCGGTATGTGACTATACCCCGGTATGTGACTATACCCCGGTATGTGACTATACCCCGGAATGTGACTATACCCCGGAATGTGACTATACCCCGGTATGAGACTATACCCCGGTATGTGACTATACCCCGGTATGTGACTATACCCCGGTATGTGACTATACCCCGGAATGTGACTATACCCCGGAATGTGACTATACCCCGGTATGAGACTATACCCCGGAATGTGACTACACCCCGGAATGTGACTATACCCCGGTATGAGACTATACCCCGGTATGTGACTACACCCCGGAATGTGACTACACCCCGGTATGTGACTATACCCCGGAATGTGACTACACCCCGGTATGTGACTATACCCCGGTATGTGACTATACCCCGGTATGTGACTACACCCCGGAATGTGACTATACCCCGGTATGTGACTATACCCCGGTATGTGACTACACCCCGGTATGTGACTACACCCCGGTATGTGACTATACCCCGGTATGTGACTATACCCCGGAATGTGACTATACCCCGGAATGTGACTATACCCCGGAATGTGACTACACCCCGGTATGTGACTATACCCCGGTATGTGACTATACCCCGGTATGTGACTATACCCCGGTATGTGACTATACCCCGGTATGTGACTACACCCCGGAATGTGACTATACCCCGGTATGTGACTATACCCCGGTATGTGACTACACCCCGGTATGTGACTACACCCCGGTATGTGACTATACCCCGGTATGTGACTATACCCCGGTATGTGACTATACCCCGGAATGTGACTATACCCCGGAATGTGACTATACCCCGGTATGTGACTATACCCCGGTATGTGACTATACCCCGGAATGTGACTATACCCCGGAATGTGACTATACCCCGGTATGTGACTATACCCCGGTATGTGACTATACCCCGGTATGTGACTATACCCCGGAATGTGACTATACCCCGGTATGTGACTATACCCCGGTATGTGACTACACCCCGGTATGTGACTATACCCCGGAATGTGACTATACCCCGGAATGTGACTATACCCCGGTATGTGACTATACCCCGGTATGTGACTATACCCCGGTATGTGACTATACCCCGGAATGTGACTATACCCCGGTATGTGACTACACCCCGGTATGAGACTACACCCCGGAATGTGACTATACCCCGGTATGTGACTACACCCCGGAATGTGACTATACCCCGGTATGTGACTATACCCCGGAATGTGACTACACCCCGGAATGTGACTACACCCCGGTATGTGACTATACCCCGGAATGTGACTATACCCCGGTATGTGACTATACCCCAGAATGTGACTATACCCCGGTATGTGACTATACCCCGGAATGTGACTATACCCCGGAATGTGACTATACCCCAGAATGTGACTATACCCCGGTATGTGACTACACCCCGGAATGTGACTATACCCCAGAATGTGACTACACCCCGGAATGTGACTACACCCCGGTATGTGACTATACCCCGGAATGTGACTATACCCCGGTATGTGACTATACCCCGGTATGAGACTATACCCCGGTATGAGACTATACCCCGGTATGTGACTATACCCCGGAATGTGACTATACCCCGGAATGTGACTATACCCCGGAATGTGACTATACCCCGGTATGAGACTATACCCCGGTATGTGACTACACCCCGGTATGTGACTACACCCCGGAATGTGACTATACCCCGGAATGTGACTATACCCCGGTATGTGACTATACCCCGGTATGAGACTATACCCCGGTATGTGACTATACCCCGGTATGTGACTATACCCCGGTATGTGACTATACCCCGGTATGTGACTATACCCCGGAATGTGACTATACCCCGGAATGAGACTACACCCCGGTATGTGACTACACCCCGGTATGTGACTACACCCCGGTATGAGACTACACCCCGGTATGAGACTATACCCCGGTATGTGACTATACCCCGGAATGTGACTATACCCCGGTATGTGACTATACCCCGGTATGTGACTATACCCCGGTATGAGACTATACCCCGGTATGTGACTATACCCCGGTATGTGACTATACCCCGGTATGAGACTATACCCCGGTATGAGACTATACGCCGGTATGTGACTATACCCCGGTATGTGACTACACCCCGGTATGAGACTACACCCCGGTATGTGACTATACCCCGGTATGTGACTATACCCCGGTATGTGACTATACCCCGGTATGAGACTATACCCCGGTATGAGACTACACCCCGGTATGTGACTATACCCCGGTATGTGACTATACCCCGGTATGAGACTATACCCCGGTATGAGACTATACCCCGGTATGAGACTACACCCCGGTATGTGACTATACCCCGGTATGTGACTACACCCCGGTATGTGACTATACCCCGGAATGTGACTATACCCCGGAATGTGACTATACCCCGGTATGAGACTATACCCCGGTATGAGACTATACCCCGGTATGTGACTATACCCCGGTATGTGACTACACCCCGGTATGTGACTATACCCCGGTATGTGACTATACCCCGGTATGTGACTATACCCCGGAATGTGACTATACCCCGGAATGTGACTATACCCCGGAATGTGACTATACCCCGGAATGTGACTATACCCCGGTATGTGACTACACCCCGGTATGTGACTATACCCCGGTATGAGACTATACCCCGGTATGTGACTATACCCCGGAATGTGACTATACCCCGGAATGTGACTATACCCCGGTATGTGACTATACCCCGGAATGTGACTATACCCCGGAATGTGACTATACCCCGGAATGTGACTATACCCCGGAGTGTGACTATACCCCGGAATGTGACTACACCCCGGTATGTGACTACACCCCGGTATGTGACTACACCCCGGTATGTGACTATACCCCGGAATGTGACTATACCCCGGTATGTGACTATACCCCGGTATGTGACTACACCCCGGTATGTGACTATACCCCGGTATGTGACTATACCCCGGAATGTGACTATACCCCGGTATGTGACTATACACCGGTATGAGACTATACCCCGGTATGTGACTATACCCCGGTATGAGACTATACCCCGGTATGTGACTATACCCCGGAATGTGACTATACCCCGGAATGTGACTATACCCCGGTATGTGACTATACCCCGGAATGTGACTATACCCCGGAATGTGACTATACCCCGGAATGTGACTATACCCCGGAGTGTGACTATACCCCGGTATGTGACTATACCCCGGAATGTGACTATACCCCGGTATGTGACTATACCCCGGAATGTGACTATACCCCGGAATGTGACTATACCCCGGAATGTGACTATACCCCGGAGTGTGACTATACCCCGGTATGTGACTATACCCCGGAATGTGACTATACCCCGGTATGTGACTATACCCCGGTATGTGACTATACCCCGGAATGTGACTATACCCCGGTATGTGACTATACCCCGGAATGTGACTATACCCCGGAATGTGACTATACCCCGGTATGTGACTATACCCCGGTATGTGACTATACCCCGGTATGTGACTACACCCCGGTATGTGACTATACCCCGGTATGTGACTATACCCCGGAATGAGACTACACCCCGGTATGTGACTATACCCCGGTATGTGACTATACCCCGGTATGTGACTATACCCCGGAATGTGACTATACCCCGGTATGTGACTACACCCCGGAATGTGACTATACCCCGGAATGTGACTATACCCCGGAATGTGACTATACCCCGGTATGAGACTATACCCCGGTATGTGACTACACCCCGGTATGTGACTACACCCCGGAATGTGACTATACCCCGGAATGTGACTATACCCCGGTATGTGACTATACCCCGGTATGTGACTATACCCCGGAATGTGACTACACCCCGGTATGAGACTATACCCCGGAATGTGACTATACCCCGGTATGTGACTATACCCCGGAATGTGACTATACCCCGGTATGTGACTATACCCCGGTATGAGACTATACCCCGGTATGTGACTATACCCCGGTATGTGACTACACCCCGGTATGAGACTATACCCCGGAATGTGACTATACCCCGGTATGTGACTATACCCCGGAATGTGACTATACCCCGGTATGTGACTACACCCCGGTATGAGACTATACCCCGGAATGTGACTATACCCCGGTATGTGACTATACCCCGGAATGTGACTACACCCCGGTATGAGACTATACCCCGGTATGTGACTATACCCCGGTATGTGACTATACCCCGGAATGTGACTATACCCCGGTATGTGACTATACCCCGGAATGTGACTACACCCCGTTATGAGACTATACCCCGGAATGTGACTATACCCCGGTATGTGACTATACCCCGGTATGTGACTATACCCCGGTATGAGACTACACCCCGGTATGTGACTATACCCCGGTATGTGACTATACCCCGGTATGTGACTATACCCCGGTATGAGACTACACCCCGGTATGTGACTATACCCCGGTATGAGACTACACCCCGGTATGTGACTATACCCCGGTATGAGACTACACCCCGGTATGTGACTATACCCCGGTATGTGACTACACCCCGGTATGTGACTATACCCCGGTATGTGACTATACCCCGGTATGTGACTATACCCCGGTATGTGACTATACCCCGGAATGTGACGATACCCCGGAATGTGACTACACCCCGGTATGTGACTATACCCCGGAATGTGACTATACCCCGGTATGTGACTATACCCCGGAATGAGACTACACCCCGGAATGTGACTATACCCCGGTATGTGACTATACCCCGGTATGTGACTATACCCCGGTATGTGACTATACCCCGGTATGAGACTACACCCCGGTATGTGACTATACCCCGGTATGTGACTATACCCCGGTATGTGACTATACCCCGGTATGTGACTATACCCCGGAATGAGACTATACCCCGGAATGTGACTATACCCCGGTATGTGACTATACCCCGGTATGTGACTATACCCCGGAATGTGACTATACCCCGGTATGTGACTACACCCCGGTATGTGACTATACCCCGGTATGTGACTATACCCCGGAATGTGACTATACCCCGGTATGTGACTATACCCCGGAATGTGACTATACCCCGGTATGTGACTACACCCCGGAATGTGACTATACCCCGGTATGTGACTACACCCCGGTATGAGACTACACCCCGGAATGTGACTATACCCCGGTATGTGACTATACCCCGGAATGTGACTATACCCCGGTATGTGACTATACCCCGGTATGTGACTATACCCCGGTATGTGACTATACCCCGGAATGTGACTATACCCCGGTATGAGACTACACCCCGGTATGTGACTATACCCCGGAATGTGACTATACCCCGGTATGTGACTACACCCCGGAATGTGACTATACCCCGGTATGTGACTATACCCCGGAATGTGACTATACCCCGGTATGAGACTACACCCCGGTATGTGACTATACCCCGGAATGTGACTATACCCCGGAATGTGACTACACCCCGGAATGAGACTATACCCCGGTATGAGACTACACCCCGGAATGTGACTATACCCCGGTATGAGACTATACCCCGGAATGTGACTACACCCCGGTATGTGACTATACCCCGGTATGTGACTATACCCCGGAATGTGACTATACCCCGGTATGAGACTACACCCCGGTATGTGACTATACCCCGGTATGTGACTATACCCCGGTATGTGACTATACCCCGGAATGTGACTATACCCCGGTATGTGACTACACCCCGGTATGTGACTATACCCCGGTATGTGACTATACCCCGGTATGTGACTATACCCCGGTATGAGACTATACCCCGGTATGTGACTATACCCCAGAATGTGACTATACCCCGGTATGAGACTATACCCCGGAATGTGACTATACCCCGGTATGTGACTATACCCCGGTATGTGACTATACCCCGGAATGTGACTATACCCCAGAATGTGACTACACCCCGGTATGTGACTATACCCCGGAATGTGACTATACCCCAGAATGTGACTATACCCCGGAATGTGACTATACCCCAGAATGTGACTATACCCCGGTATGTGACTATACCCCGGTATGTGACTATACCCCGGAATGTGACTATACCCCGGAATGTGACTATACCCCGGAATGTGACTATACCCCGGTATGTGACTATACCCCGGTATGTGACTATACCCCGGTATGTGACTATACCCCGGAATGTGACTATACCCCAGAATGTGACTATACCCCGGAATGTGACTATACCCCGGTATGTGACTATACCCCGGTATGTGACTATACCCCGGTATGAGACTATACCCCGGTATGTGACTATACCCCGGTATGTGACTATACCCCGGAATGTGACTATACCCCGGAATGTGACTATACCCCGGTATGAGACTATACCCCGGAATGTGACTATACCCCGGAATGTGACTATACCCCGGTATGTGACTATACCCCGGTATGTGACTATACCCCGGTATGTGACTATACCCCGGTATGTGACTATACCCCGGTATGTGACTATACCCCGGAATGTGACTATACCCCAGAATGTGACTATACCCCGGAATGTGACTATACCCCGGTATGTGACTATACCCCGGTATGTGACTATACCCCGGTATGAGACTATACCCCGGTATGTGACTATACCCCGGTATGTGACTATACCCCGGAATGTGACTATACCCCGGAATGTGACTATACCCCGGTATGAGACTATACCCCGGAATGTGACTATACCCCGGAATGTGACTATACCCCGGTATGTGACTATACCCCGGAATGTGACTATACCCCGGTATGAGACTATACCCCGGAATGTGACTATACCCCAGAATGTGACTATACCCCGGTATGTGACTATACCCCGGTATGTGACTATACCCCGGTATGAGACTATACCCCGGTATGTGACTATACCCCGGAATGTGACTATACCCCGGAATGTGACTATACCCCGGTATGTGACTATACCCCGGAATGTGACTATACCCCGGTATGAGACTATACCCCGGTATGTGACTATACCCCGGAATGTGACTATACCCCGGTATGAGACTATACCCCGGAATGTGACTATACCCCGGAATGTGACTATACCCCGGAATGTGACTATACCCCGGTATGTGACTATACCCCGGAATGTGACTATACCCCGGTATGAGACTATACCCCGGAATGTGACTATACCCCGGTATGTGACTATACCCCAGAATGTGACTATACCCCGGTATGAGACTATACCCCAGAATGTGACTATACCCCGGTATGAGACTATACCCCGGTATGTGACTATACCCCGGAATGTGACTATACCCCGGAATGTGACTATACCCCGGAATGTGACTACACCCCGGAATGTGACTATACCCCGGTATGTGACTATACCCCGGAATGTGACTATACCCCGGAATGTGACTATACCCCGGTATGTGACTATACCCCGGTATGTGACTATACCCCGGTATGTGACTATACCCCAGAATGTGACTACACCCCGGAATGTGACTATACCCCGGAATGTGACTATACCCCAGAATGTGACTATACCCCGGAATGTGACTATACCCCGGAATGTGACTATACCCCGGTATGTGACTATACCCCGGAATGTGACTATACCCCGGTATGTGACTACACCCCGGTATGTGACTATACCCCAGAATGTGACTACACCCCGGAATGTGACTATACCCCGGAATGTGACTATACCCCAGAATGTGACTATACCCCGGAATGTGACTATACCCCGGTATGTGACTATACCCCGGAATGTGACTATACCCCGGTATGTGACTATACCCCGGTATGAGACTATACCCCGGTATGTGACTATACCCCGGTATGAGACTATACCCCGGTATGTGACTATACCCCAGAATGTGACTATACCCCGGTATGTGACTATACCCCAGAATGTGACTACACCCCGGAATGTGACTATACCCCGGAATGTGACTATACCCCGGAATGTGACTATACCCCGGTATGTGACTATACCCCGGTATGTGACTATACCCCGGTATGTGACTATACCCCGGTATGAGACTATACCCCGGTATGTGACTATACCCCGGTATGAGACTATACCCCGGTATGTGACTATACCCCAGAATGTGACTATACCCCGGTATGAGACTATACCCCGGAATGTGACTATACCCCGGTATGTGACTATACCCCGGAATGTGACTATACCCCGGAATGTGACTATACCCCGGTATGTGACTATACCCCGGAATGTGACTATACCCCAGAATGTGACTATACCCCGGAATGTGACTATACCCCGGAATGTGACTACACCCCGGAATGTGACTATACCCCGGAATGTGACTATACCCCGGTATGTGACTATACCCCGGAATGTGACTATACCCCGGAATGTGACTATACCCCGGAATGTGACTATACCCCGGTATGTGACTATACCCCGGTATGAGACTATACCCCGGTATGTGACTATACCCCGGAATGTGACTATACCCCGGAATGTGACTACACCCCGGTATGTGACTACACCCCGGAATGTGACTATACCCCGGAATGTGACTATACCCCGGTATGTGACTACACCCCGGAATGTGACTATACCCCGGAATGTGACTACACCCCGGTATGTGACTATACCCCGGAATGTGACTACACCCCGGTATGTGACTACACCCCGGTATGTGACTATACCCCGGTATGTGACTATACCCCGGTATGTGACTACACCCCGGTATGTGACTACACCCCGGAATGTGACTATACCCCGGTATGAGACTATACCCCGGTATGTGACTATACCCCGGAATGTGACTATACCCCGGAATGTGACTATACCCCGGAATGTGACTATACCCCGGTATGTGACTATACCCCGGTATGTGACTATACCCCGGTATGTGACTACACCCCGGAATGTGACTATACCCCGGAATGTGACTATACCCCGGTATGTGACTATACCCCGGTATGTGACTATACCCCGGTATGTGACTACACCCCGGAATGTGACTATACCCCTGTATGTGACTATACCCCGGAATGTGACTATACCCCGGAATGTGACTATACCCCGGAATGTGACTACACCCCGGAATGTGACTATACCCCTGTATGTGACTATACCCCGGAATGTGACTACACCCCGGTATGTGACTATACCCCGGAATGTGACTATACCCCGGAATGTGACTATACCCCGGAATGTGACTACACCCCGGAATGTGACTATACCCCGGAATGTGACTATACCCCGGTATGTGACTACACCCCGGAATGTGACTATACCCCGGAATGTGACTATACCCCTGTATGTGACTATACCCCGGAATGTGACTACACCCCGGTATGTGACTATACCCCGGAATGTGACTATACCCCGGAATGTGACTATACCCCGGAATGTGACTACACCCCGGAATGTGACTATACCCCTGTATGTGACTATACCCCGGAATGTGACTACACCCCGGTATGTGACTATACCCCGGAATGTGACTACACCCCGGTATGTGACTATACCCCGGAATGTGACTACACCCCGGTATGTGACTATACCCCGGAATGTGACTACACCCCGGTTTGTGACTACACCCCGGTATGTGACTACACCCCGGAATGTGACTATACCCCGGTATGTGACTATACCCCGGAATGTGACTATACCCCGGAATGTGACTATACCCCGGTATGTGACTATACCCCGGAATGTGACTACACCCCGGAATGTGACTATACCCCGGTATGTGACTATACCCCGGTATGTGACTACACCCCGGTATGTGACTATACCCCGGTATGTGACTACACCCCGGAATGTGACTATACCCCGGTATGTGACTATACCCCGGAATGTGACTACACCCCGGAATGTGACTATACCCCTGTATGTGACTATACCCCGGAATGTGACTATACCCCGGAATGTGACTATACCCCGGTATGTGACTACACCCCGGAATGTGACTATACCCCTGTATGTGACTATACCCCGGAATGTGACTATACCCCGGAATGTGACTATACCCCGGAATGTGACTACACCCCGGAATGTGACTATACCCCTGTATGTGACTATACCCCGGAATGTGACTACACCCCGGTATGTGACTATACCCCGGAATGTGACTATACCCCGGAATGTGACTATACCCCTGTATGTGACTATACCCCGGAATGTGACTACACCCCGGTATGTGACTACACCCCGGTATGTGACTACACCCCGGAATGTGACTATACCCCGGAATGTGACTATACCCCGGTATGTGACCAGACCCCGGAATATGACTATATCCCGGAATGTGACTATACCCCGGTATGTGACTATACCCCGGAATGTGACTATACCCCGGAATGTGACTACACCCCGGAATGTGACTACACCCCGGTATGTGACTATACCCCGGTATGTGACTATACCCCGGTATGTGACTATACCCCGGAATGTGACTATACCCCGGTATGTGACTATACCCCGGAATGTGACTACACCCCGGTATGTGACTATACCCCGGTATGTGACTATACCCCGGTATGTGACTATACCCCGGAATGTGACTATACCCCGGTATGAGACTATACCCCGGAATGTGACTACACCCCGGAATGTGACTATACCCCGGTATGTGACTATACCCCGGTATGTGACTACACCCCGGAATGTGACTATACCCCGGAATGTGACTATACCCCGGTATGTGACCAGACCCCGGAATATGACTATATCCCGGTATGTGACTATACCCCGGTATGTGACTATACCCCGGAATGTGACTATACCCCGGAATGTGACTACACCCCGGAATGTGACTACACCCCGGTATGTGACTATACCCCGGTATGTGACTATACCCCGGTATGTGACTACACCCCGGAATGTGACTATACCCCGGTATGTGACTATACCCCGGAATGTGACTACACCCCGGTATGTGACTACACCCCGGAATGTGACTATACCCCGGTATGTGACTATACCCCGGTATGTGACTATACCCCGGTATGTGACTATACCCCGGTATGTGACTATACCCCGGAATGTGACTATACCCCGGAATGTGACTATACCCCGGAATGTGACTACACCCCGGTATGTGACTATACCCCGGTATGTGACTATACCCCGGTATGTGACTACACCCCGGTATGTGACTATACCCCGGTATGTGACTATACCCCGGAATGTGACTACACCCCGGAATGTGACTATACCCCGGTATGTGACTATACCCCGGAATGTGACTATACCCCGGTATGTGACTATACCCCGGTATGAGACTATACCCCGGTATTGTGACTATACCCCGGTATGTGACTACACCCCGGTATTGTGACTATACCCCGGTATGTGACTATACCCCGGAATGTGACTATACCCCGGTATTGTGACTACACCCCGGTATGTGACTATACCCCGGTATGTGACTACACCCCTGTATTGTGACTATACCCCGGTATTGTGACTACACCCCGGTATGTGACTATACCCCGGTATTGTGACTATACCCCGGAATGTGACTATACCCCGGTATGTGACTATACCCCGGAATGTGACTACACCCCGGAATGTGACTACACCCCGGTATGTGACTATACCCCGGTATGTGACTATACCCCGGTATGTGACTATACCCCGGTATGTGACTACACCCCGGAATGTGACTATACCCCGGAATGTGACTATACCCCGGTATGTGACTATTCCCCGGAATGTGACTACACCCCGGTATGTGACTACACCCCGGTATTGTGACTATACCCCGGAATGTGACTATACCCCGGAATGTGACTACACCCCGGTATGTGACTACACCCCGGTATTGTGACTATACCCCGGTATTGTGACTATACCCCGGTATTGTGACTTCACTCCGGTATTGTGACTACACCCCGGTATTGTGACTACACCCCGGTATTGTGACTACACCCCGGTATTGTGACTACACTCCGGTATTGTGACTACACCCCGGTATTGTGACTACACCCCGGTATTGTGACTACAGCCCGGTATTGTGACTACACCCCGGTATTGTGACTACACCCCGGTATTGTGACTACACCCCGGTATTGTGACTATACCCCGGTATTGTGACTACACTCCGGTATTCTGACTACACCCCGGTATTCTGACTACACCCCGGTATTGTGACTACACCCCGCTATTGTGACTACACCCCGGTATTGTGACTACACCCCGGTATTGTGACTACACCCCGGTATTGTGACTACACTCCGGTATTGTGACTATACCCCAATATTGTGACTACACCCCGGTATGTGACTATACCCCGGTATGTGACTACACCCCGGTATGTGACTACACCCCGGTATGTGACTACACCCCGGTATGTGACTAAAGCCTGGTATTGTGACTACACCCCGGTATTGTGTGATCTTTGATTTTGTCACATCCTCGAGTCAGATAGTTTTCATTCCAATGTGGAATTTATAAGATGTCACGTGGACTGACTGCCGACAGATCGTGTGCTTTTTGAACAAAGTAGAGTGTATCTGCAAAAGCAAATTCACCCCATGGACTGCTATGTGTGTGTGGGGAAGAGAGTGTGAGTGTGTGCGTGTGCATGTGTGTGTCGGGGTGATGGAGAGAAGGAGAGGGAAAGTATCTGTGTGTGAGAGAGAGTGTGAGAGATCACTCTCTCTCTCACTCACATACACACACACACACACACTCTCCCCCTCACACTCACAAATTCACACTCCCCTTCTCACACACATATCTATCTCTCTCCCTCACATATACACACTCTGTCTCTCTCTCTCTCTCCCTTTTTTTAGTCTATGGGGTGAATTTGTATTTGCATATTTGTATTTGCAAGTACATTTTATTTTGTTCAAAAAGCACACAGTCTGTTGGCAGTCAGTGCATGTGATATTTAATGAATTCCTACTTTGGAACTAACACCAGTCTGACTCAAGACTGGGATACAGATAGACTCTAACCTCACACCTTTAATACATTGTCTGAGCTGAGATGTTACCTTTTTATGTACTGATAAGTTATCTCTGGGTAGTCACTTGAAAGGAGTTTTGGGATTTACATGTTAATCAATCGAAACCTGCATCTCCATTCCAAGTGATTAAAGACTTAACAGCCATCTCGGATTGTTCAATACGTCACATCAGTTTATTGAAACTTTGATCTTTAACTCTGAATTCTGTATCCTACGATCCTGCCCCACCCATTACCTGATAAAGGAGCAACACTCTGAAAGCTAGTGCTTCCAAATAAACCTTTTGGATTATAACCTGGTGTGTTGTGATTTTCGACTTTGTCCACCTCAGTCCAACACAGGCCCTTGGAGTGCAGGTTCATAGCTCCTTGAAAGTGGAGTCGCAGGTAGATAGGATAGTGAAGAAGGCATTCGGTATGCTTTCCTTTATTAGTCAGAGTATTGAGTACAGGAGTTGGGAGGTCATGTTGCGGCTGTACAGGACATTGGTTAGGCCACTGTTGGAATATTGCGTGCACTTCTGGTCTCCTTCCTATTGGAAAGATGTTGTGAAACTTGAAAGGGCTCAGAAAAGATTTACAAGGATGTTGCCAGGATTGGAGGATCTGAGCTACAGGGAGAAGCTGAACAGACTGGGGCTGTTTTCCCTGGAGCATCGGAGGCTGAGGGGTGACCTTATAGAGGTTTACAAAATTATGAGGGGCATAGATAGGACAAATAGACAAAGTCTTTTCCCTGGGGTCGGGGAGAGTCCAGAACTAGAGGGGAGCAGAGAGCAGCGGGAGCTGGGTGGAAGTGTGTTCTAGGCCCTAGGTCCTTCACAGTAGTGCCTCCCTCCCACCCTCCTTCTCTAACCTAAATTAAAAGTCCATAGACTTGCAACAACACAAGGGGGTCGGGGGACGTTTCTGTTGAGAAAAGAGCAAGTCTTTGGTTCAGGAGTCTTCGACAAAGAAGTTGAGAGAAGTAATTTCACCACAGTTGAAGAGGGTGAAGACATGACTGCCAAGCTGATTCAGTGTACTGTGTGCATGATGTGGGAGGTCAGGGACTCTGGTGTAGCTGGCTCGTATAACTGTGGAAAGTGTGTGCACGTTCAGCTGCTGACAGAGCATATTGCAGCACTGATGAAAGAACTAGATGACCTCAGGCTCATCAGAGAGAACGAGACCTTTCTGGACAGGACCTTCAGCGAGGTTATTACACCGAGCATACCAGAAGAGAGTAAAAGGGAGTAGACGCTGAGGGAGGCAGAGATGAGGCAAGTGCAAGAGACCCCGGGGGGAAATACCTGTCAGGAACAGGTTGAATCTCTTGGAAACCGTAGAGACAGATGTCACTGCCAGTCCAAGAGGCAGTCAGGTCTGCCAATCAGAAATTGGCGTGGAGGCAGAGCTGAAGAGTCAGACATCACACAGAGCTGTGGTTATAGGGGACTCCATAGTGAGAGGGACTGAACGGGGTTTCTGTGGCAGCAGGTGGGACTTAAGGATGGTGTGTTGCCTTCCTGGTGCCAGGGTTAAAGACATCACAGACAGAGTGCAGGACATCCTCACGAAGGTGAAGGGCCAGAGGTGGTGGTACATGTCGGCACAAATGATGCTGGGAAGAAGAGGAGGAACATACTACAGCGGGACTTCGGAGAACTAGGAAGAAGGCTGAAAAGCAGGACGTCCAAGGTGGTTATCTCCGGTTTGCTTCCAGTTCCTCAGGCTGGTGAGGCCAGGAACAGGGAGATAATGGACTGTGGCTGGGGAACTGGTGCAGGAAGCAAGGATTTAAATTCTTGTATCACTGGGGTATGTTCTGTGGTAAGCATAAATTATACAAGAGAGACGGTTTGCACCTTAATAGGTTGGGGACCAGCATTCTGGCAGGCAGGTTTGCTACTGCAACCCACAGCAGCGTTAAAACTAAGTAGCGGGGGGGAGGGGACAAACTGGATGTTTAAGAAGGAAATTGGAGGGAAAGTTAGAACAAGGGAAGTCAAGAAAGACAACTGTATCAATGAGGCAGAAAACCCAGAAAGGGATCATGGTGTAAGGTTGAGTGAAATAGGAGTTGATGGGAAGGGTGAGGGCAGTAACAAATTAAAAATACTATATATGAATGCACGAAGCATTAGACATAAGATGGATGAGCTTGAGGCTCTTTTGGAAATTGGCAGATACGATATTGTGGGGATAACGGAGACGTGGCTTCAAGTGGACAGGGCCTAGGAAATGAATATTCAAGGCTCCATGTGCTATCGTAAGGACAGACTGACGGGCGGAGGGGGTGGGGTGGCCATGTTGGTAAGGGATGATATTCAGTCCCTTGCGCGGGGGGACCTAGAGTCAGGGGATGCAGAGTCAGTGTGGATAGAGCTGAGAAATTCTAAGGGACCCTCTTGGGAGTTATCTACAGGCCCCCAAACAGTAGTCTGGATGTCGGATGTAAGTTGAATCAGGAGCTGAAATTGGCCTGTCGCAAAGATGTTACTACAGTTGTTATGGGGGATTTCAACATACAGGTAGACTGGGAGAATCAGGATGGTATTGGACCTCAAGTAAGAGACTTTGTGGAGTGCCTCCAAGATTACATTTTTTTTTACATTACATTACAGTGTGGAAACAGGCCCTTCGGCCCAACAAGTCCACACCGACCCGCCGAAGCGCAACCCACCCATGCCCCTACATTTAGCCCTTACCTAACACTACGGGCAATTTAGCATGGCCAATTCACCTGACCTGCACATCTTTGGACTGTGGGAGGAAACCGGAGCACCCGGAGGAAACCCACACAGACACGGGGAGAACATGCAAACTCCACACAGTCAGTCGCCTGAGGCAGGAATTGAACCCGGGTCTCAGGCGCTGTGAGGCAGCAGTGCTAACCACTGTGCCACCGTGCCACCCACGATTCTTAGAACAGCTGGTGCTGGAGCCTACCAGGGAGAAGGCAATTCTGGATCTGGTATTGTGCAACGAACCAGAATTGATCAGGGACCTCGAAGTGAAAGAGCCATTGGGAAGTAGTGACCATAATACAATAAGCTTCAATCTGCAAATTGAAAGGGAGAGGGTACAATCAGAAGTGACAATATTTCTGTTGAATAAAGGGAACTATGGAGCTCTGAGGGAGGAGCTGGCCAAAGTTCAATGGTGCAATACCTTAGCAGGGATGACAGTGGAGGAACAATGGCAGATATTTCTGTGTATAATGCAGAAGATGCAGGATCAGTTCATTCCTCAAAGGAAGAAAGATCCCAGGAGGAGGCATGGGTGGCCATGGCTGACGAGGGAAGTTAAGGACCATATAAAGACAAAAGGGAAAAAGGATAACATAGCAAAGATGAGTGTGAAATTGGAGGACTGGGAAGCTTTTAAAGAACAACAGAGGATTACTAAGAAGGAAATATGCAGAGAAAAAATGAGGTACGAAGTTAAACTGGCCAAAAATATAAAGGAGGATAGTAAAAGCTTTTTTAGGTGTGTGCAAGGCAAAAAAATGGTTAAGATTAAAATTGGGATCTTGAAGGCAGAAACAGGGGAATATATACGGGGAACAAAGAAATAGCAGAAGAGTTGAATAGGTACTTCAGATCTGTGTTCACTGGGGAAGACACAAGCAATCTCCCTGAGGTAACAGTAGCTGAAGGACCTGAACTTAAGGGAATTTATATTTGCCAGGAATTGGTGTTGGAGAGACTGTTAGGTCTGAAGGTTGATAGGTCCCCGGGGCCTGATGGTCTACATCCCAGGGTACTGAAGGAGGTGGCTCGAGAAATCGTGAATGCATTGGTGATCATTTTCCAATGTTCTATAGATTCAGGATCAGTTCCTGCGGATTGGAGGGTGGCTAATGTTGTACCACTTTTTAAGAAAGTTGGGAAAGAGAAAGCAGGAAATTATAGACCAGTTAGTCTGATCTCAGTGGTGGGAAAGATGCTGGAGTCTATTATAAAGGATGAAATTACGGCACAGCTGGATAGTAGTAACAGGATAGGTCAGAGTCAGCATGGATTTATGAAGGGGAAATTGTGTTTGACTAATCTTCTGGAATGTTTTGAGGATGTAACTCTGAAGATGGACGAGGGAGATCCAGTAGATGTAGTGTACCTGGACTTTCAGAAAGCCTTTGATAAAGTCCCACATAGGAGGTTAGTGAGCAAAATTAGGGTGCATGGTATTGGGGGCAAAGTATTGACTTGGATTGAAAATTGGTTGGCTGATAGGAAACAAAGAGTCGTGGTAAACGGCTCCATTTCGGAATGGCAGGCAGTGACCAGTGGGGTACCGCAGGGATCAGTGCTGGGACCGCAGCTTTTTACAATATATATTAATGATATAGAAGATGGTATTAGAAATAACATTAGCAAATTTGCTGATGATACT
This sequence comes from Chiloscyllium plagiosum, assembly GCF_037043375.1. Taxonomy (NCBI): domain Eukaryota; kingdom Metazoa; phylum Chordata; class Chondrichthyes; order Orectolobiformes; family Hemiscylliidae; genus Chiloscyllium; species Chiloscyllium plagiosum. The sequence continues at coordinate 3,602,561 of NW_028270148.1, forward strand.
AAGCTGGGTGGCAGGGTGAAATGTGAGGAGGATGTTAGGAGATTACAGCGTGACCTGGACAGGTTAGGTGAATGGACAGATGCATGGCAGATGCAGTTTAATGTGGATAAATGTATGGTTATCCACTTTGGTGGCAAGAACAGGAAGGCAGGTTACTACCTAAATGGAATCAATTTAGGTAAAGGGGCAGTACAGAGAGATCTGGGTGTTCTTGTACACCAGTCAATGAAGGTAAGCATGCAGGTACAGCAAGTAGTGAAGAAGGCTAATAGCATGCTGGCCTTCATAACAAGAGGAATTTAGTATAGAAGCAAAGAGGTCCTTCTGCAGCTGTACAGGGCCCTGGTGAGACTGCACCTGGAATATTGTGCGCAGTTTTGGTCTCCAATTTGAGGAAAGACATTCTGGCTATTGAGGGAGTGCAGCGTAGGTTCACGAGGTCAATTCCCGGAATGGCAGGACTATCTAACGTTGAAAGATTGGAGTGACTGGGCTTGTATACCCTTGAGTTTAGAAGGCTCAGAGGGGATCTGATTGAGACGTATAAGATTATTAAAGGATTGGACACTCTGGACACACATGTTTCCGCTGATGGGTGAATGCTGAACCAGAGGACACAGTTTAAAAGTAAGGGGTAGGCCATTTAGGACAGAGATGAGGAGAAACTTCTTCACCCAGAGAGTGGTGGCTGTGTGGAATGCTCTGCCCTAGAAGGCAGTGGAGGCCCAGTCTCTGGATTCATTTAAGAAAGAGTTGGATAGAGCTCTCAAGGATAGTAGAATCAAGGGTTATGGAGATAAGGCAGGAACAGGACACTGATTAAGGATGATCAGCCATGATCATAATGAATGAGGGTGCTGGCTCGAAGGGCAGAATGGCCTATTCCTGCACCTGTTGTCTATTGTCATAGATTGAGGGTGAGTGGGGAACGATATAAATGAGACCTACGGGGCAACATTTTCACACAGAGGGTGATACGTGTATGGAATGAGCTGCCAGAGGATGTGGTGGAGGCTGGTACAATTACAACATTTAAAAGGCATTTGGATGGGTATATGAATAGGAAGGGTTTGGAGGGATATGGGCCGGGTGCTGGCAGATGGGACTAGATTGGGTTGGGATATCTGGTCGGCAAGGACGGGTTGAACCAAAGGGTCTGTTTCCATGCTGTACAATTCTATGACTCTGAGTTCTGATCAGTCATTTCTCTCTTGGAATGGGAATAGGGAAGTGTCTTGGCTGCTTGCTTCCTGACTGAGCAGCTTACTTCAGGATCCATACACCCCGGTCACCCAACTCAGGTAAGGGGTTAGAAAAGGTGCCCTCAAAGTAGTCTGTCCCATCACCAGCCTGGCTGGGAAGTGGGCTCTTCCACCTGAGGTCTGGAAACCAAAGTCAAGCTCAATCTCAGACCCTGCACTGTACAAACCCACATGGATAGCAAGCAAACACTTGTCCAGAGTACAGAACTACACCTGTTGGCCATGACCTCAGGCACTTTAACATCAATATCACCGTTCCCCAGGAGATATGAAGAGCAGGCTGGGGGAAGAAGTTGGTGGTTTTGCCTTCTTCTCAAGAGGAAACCCCAAGGATTAACCCAGGACACATGGCATAGGACTCACCATCAAGAGCTAGCTTATCAGCCAACTCATGGAATTCCCTGTCAGCGTCAAGGATCATCTCCTGACTCTCCATCTATAACTGACCAAGAACCAGCAGGCTGCGGTCATGAGAGTTGATGACCAATCAGATCAGTCCAAAGAAGCCTTTTGCCCTACCCTGAACACCTTACTCAACAACATCCCCGAGGAACCAACCCTGGTGTGGTTAAGAAAAAGAAGGAAGCATATGTCAGGTATAGACAGGATAGATCGAGTGAATCCTTAGAAGAGTATAAAGAAAGTAGGAGTATACTTAAGAGGGAAATCAGGAGGGCAAAACGGGGACATGAGATAGCTTTGGTAAATAGAATTAAGGAGAATCCAAAGTGTCTTTACAAATATGTTAAGGTCAAAAGGGTAACTAGGGAGAGAATAGGGCCCCTCAAAGATCAGCAAGGCGGCCTTTGTGTGGAGCCACAGAAAGTGGGGGTGATACGAAATGAATATTTTGCATCAGTATTTACGATGGAAAAGGATATGGAAGATATAGACTGTAGGGAAATAGATGGTAACATCTTGCAAAATGTCCGTATTACAGAGGAGGAAGTGAAACCGGTAAAGGTGGATAAATCCCCAAGATCTGATCAGGTGTACCCGAGAACTCTGTGGGAAGCTAGAGAAGTGATTGCTGGGCCTCTTGCTGAGATATTTGTATCATCGCTAGTCACAGGTGAGGTGCCGGAAGACTGAGTTCACAGACACAGGACAGTCCAATTTCTTTGAGAAAGTCCTGGGGCATTTTAACACTAGGTCAGAATCTGACATGGGAGACATGTAATGAATGGGAGCTCACCTGTTGCAACTAGATCACTTCTGTAGACATTATTAAAAATCACACAACTCCAGGTTATAGTCCAACAGGTTTATTTGGAAGCTCACTAGCTTTCGGAGCGATGCTCCTTCATCAGGTGATAGTGGGGGGCTCGATCGTAACAGAATTTATAGCAAAAATTTAGTGTGATATAACTGAAATGATACATTGAAACATTGATTGTCTGTTAAGCCTTTCATCTGTTAGAATACAGTGGTAGTTTCACTTCTTTCATGTGTAAATCACAAAACCCTTTTTTAAAGTTGCATTCTCGGGTTAGCTGTTAACAATGGTGATAGTTAGGAGAAAGTGAGGTCTGCAGATGCTGGAGATCAGAGCTGAAAATGTGTTGCTGGAAAAGCGCAGCAGGTCAGGCAGCATCCAAGGAGCAGGAGAATCAACGTTTCGGGCATAGGCCCTTCTTCAGGAATGAGGAAGGTGTGCCAAGCAGGCTAAGATAAAAGGTAGGGAGGAGAAACTTGGGGGAGGGGCGTTGGAAATGCGTTAGGTGGAAGGAGGTTAAGGTGAGGGTGATAGGCCAGAGTGGGGGTGGGGGCGGAGAGGTCAGGAAGATGATTGCAGGTTAGGAAGGCGGTGCTGAGTTCGAGGGATTTGACTGAGACAAGGTGGGGGGAGGGGAAATGAGGAAACTGGAGAAATCTGAGTTCATCCCTTGTGGTTGGAGGGTTCCTAGGCAGAAGATGAGGCGCTCTTCCTCCAGCCGTTGTATTGCTATGGTCTGGCGATGGAGGAGTCCAAGGACCTGCATGTCCTTGGTGGAGTGGGAGGGGGAGTTGAAGTGTTTAGCCACGGGGTGGTTGGGTTGGTTGGTCCGGGTGTCCCAGAGGTGTTCTCTGAAACGTTCCGCAAGTAGGAGGCCTGTCTCCCCAAGAGACAGGTGTGTGTGGGATTGTATGTGAGTGTATGAGAGAGCATCTGTGTATGTGTCCGTCTATCTCTGCGCGTGTGTGTGGGTGTAGTATAGTGAGGTCACCTGTAGTGTGACATGAACCCAATATCCCGGTTGAGGCCCTCCCCATGGGGACCGACCTGGGGTATCAGCCTCTGCTCGGCCACTTTTCATTGTTGCCTGTCCCGAAGTCTGCCTTGGAGGATGGTCAAATGTCCTGGACTGCTGAAGTGTTCTCCGACTGGGAAGGAACACTCCTGCCTGTGGATTGCTGTGTGGTGTCCATTCATCCCCATAGCCTCTGCTTGCTCTCGCCAATGTACCATGCCTCAGGACATCCTTGCCTGCAGTGTATGAGATAGACAACGTTGGCTGAGTCACATGAGTACCTGCCATGTGTATATTTATATAAAACAGATTATAATTTCAGTTACATCACACTGTAAACTTTTGCTATAAATTCTGTGTCTTACAATTTTATTCTCCACAACCACCTGATGAAGGAGCGTTGCTCCGAAAGCTAGTGCTTCCAAATAAACCTGTTGGACTTTAACCTGGTGTTGTGTGATGTTTACCTTTGTACACCCCAATAGAACACCGGCATCTCCAAATCATGACTACCATCGCCACCACTAAGTGCCGGCTTAAAGTGGAGAGGATCTCCAAGAAAATCGCACATATTGTCACAGACATCAAATTTCTACAGAAATGCCGGCAAGCAGGAAAGATCCCAAAAGGATTACGGATCATGAACCCACTCAAGTCAATCTACAACATAGACTACGCGGAGAGAGTTTGTCACCGCAGCTCTCGCAAACTCCTCAATCATCTTGTGCACGAACTCTACAGCAGGCGCCACAGCCTTGAAACTAAGATGGAATCCACACTCTCAGCCTGCTCTCAGTACAGTTACAGGACATTGCCAAATAGGCAAGGTGACAAAACTAAACCATGTACGTGCACACCAAAAACAAGAAACTGGAGACAGTTGGCATCACCACCAGCAGTAGCCTTCATCAGGTGGTTGTGAAGGAGCTGTGCTCTGAAAGCTAGTGCTTCCAATTAAACCTGTTGGACTATAACCCGGTGTTGTGTGACTTTTTAACTTTTTACATCCCAGTCCAACACCAACATCTCCAAATCAGCAGTAGCTAAGCCCACCGTTGCACCCTGGAAAACGTTATTACCGCGGGGAAGTCGATTGTCAACTTATCGGACCACACCCTTCGACCGGAAGAGATTGAAGTCCTGAGTAGGGGTCTCAACTTCTGCCCCACCACCGTTGGTTCTGGCAGCAGACACGGAGGAGTTCATCAGACGAATGAGACTCTGGGAATTCTTTCAAGGTGCCGGCAGTGATTCCACTGAGCCCACTGATGAACTGGAACAGTCATCACAGGAATCTGTAGAGGAGTGACCAAAGAAGGTGTCAACATGGACCCCACCGGAGGGCCGCTGCCCTGGGCTTGACATGTCTGCTCAAACCGTCAGGAAATATATAAATGCCAGATTCATCAGCCGTACCCATAAGGTAGAGCAAAACATCACCCGTTCCCAACACAATGCCATCCAGGCTCTCAAAACCAATCACAACATTGTCATCAAACCAACAGATAAAGGAGGAGCCGTTGTCATTCAGAATAGAACAGATTACTGCAAGGAAGTGTACCGACAACTGAACAACCAGGAACACTACAGGCAACTACAGGCCGATCTGACCAAACAGCACACCCGTGAACTAAACACATTGACCAGGACTTTGGATCCAGTCCTTCAGAGTTCCCTACGCGCCCTCATCCCACGTACTTCCTGCGTAAGCAACTTCTACTGCCTTCCAAAGGTACACAAAGCCAACACACCGGGACGTCCCATCGTGTCGGGTAATGGGACCCTATGTGAGAATCTCTCTGGCTATGTGGAAGGCATCTTGAAACCTATTGTACAGGGGTTCTCCAGCTTCGGTCGCGACACTACGGATTTCTTACAGAAACTCAGCACCCACGGACCAGTCAAACCGGGAACATTCCTTGTCACAATGGACGTTTCCGCACTCTACACCAGCATCCCCCACAATGATAGCATCGCGGCAACAGCCTCAGTACTCAACACCAACAACTGCCGGTCTCCAAACACCATCCTACAGCTCATCTGCTTTATCCTCGATCATAACGTCTTCACCTTTGATAACCAATTCTTCATCCAGACACACGGAACAGCCATGGGGACCAAATCTGCAACTCAATATGCCAACATTTTTATGCACAGGTTCGAACAAGATTTCTTCTCTATGCAGGATCTCCAACCGACATTATACACCAGGTACATTGACGACATTTTCTTCCTCTGGACCCATGGTGAGGAGTCACTGATAAAACTACACAGTGACATCAACAGGTTTCATCCCACCATCAAACTCACCATTGACTACTCTCGACTGTCTGTCTCATTCTTGGACACGTGCGTCTCCATCAAGATGGACACCTCAGCACCACACTCTACCGCAAACCCACAGACAACCTCACAATGCTACACTTCTCCAGCTTCCACCCAAAACATATTAAAACAGCCATCCCCTATGGACAAGCCCTATGCGTACACCGGATCTGCTCAGATGAGGAGGAACATGACAGGCACCTGGAAGTACTCAGGGATGCCCTCACAAGAACAGGGTACGATGCTCACAAACGCACACATGCTCAGACACACACGCACACACACACACACACACACAACCGTGCCCCCCCCACACACACACACACGGACACACATACGCGCGCACACGCATGCACACACTCACGCACATACGCACACGCACACACACACACACACAACCATGCCCCCACAATCACGCGCACACACATGCACACACACACACAGCCGCCCCCCCAACACACGCACACTCACACATACACTCCCACACACCCCCTCTCACAGACGTAAACCCCTTTACACTCACGCTCACACATATACACACACCCTCTCACAGACAGTCATAACCTCCCCTCCACCCCCACGCGCACACACACACACATATAAGTTTGTAGGGTGAATTTGTACTTACTGAATTACATTTTCCTTTGCTCAAAAGCTGCACGAATCCATGTAAGTTTCTGTAAATCTGTTTTTAAGATTAGAATCGGTCTGACCATTGTGGCACAGACAGTCTCACACAGGGAAGCTCACACCTTCAATACATTATCTGGGCCGACATGACACCAATTGTTAAAGTTCACTTGAGAATATTTAAATATTCTGTGATTTACACATGAAAGAACTGAAACCAACATGGTCATTCTAAAAGATGAGAGACTTAACAAACAATCCAGGTCTTTTTCAATATATAATTTCAGTTACATCACACTGTAAACTTTTGCTATAAATTCTGTGTCTTACAATCTTATTCCTCACAACCACCTGATGAAGGAGCAGTGCTCCAAAAGTTGGACTCTAACCTGGGGTCGTGGGATTTTTAACTTTGTAGACTTTCACTCTCTTCTTCCAGAGGCAGAAGGATCGAGGCTGTGGAGTGAGCTACTTCAGTCATACGCATCGCAGGTTCAGATGACTCAAAAATGTTTAATGGAGAAGGTCAAACACAGGTCCCTGAAGCATTTCTGAAGGTTCTGAGAGACAGGACAGGTTTTGCTCTTGTAGAGACGGCAAACCTGTTGCTTTCAGATGGTCCACATGCTTATTCAGGACAATCCCACCTAACTGGACTTTATACATCACTGGCCCTCATCTCACACTGATCATGCCTCTCATCCACACAGGCCTATTTCCATGATTCTTGCACCAAACCCTGCCTCTCATTTGGCAGAGCCTTGAGTTCAGCAGTGGAGTTCCTGCTGCCCCTTCACTATTTCTGCCATCAAGTCTGGAAAGATCAGACTTAGCCTGGTGCAGAGTCATTTACCCATCAGCAACTCTGCTACTGCTATCTCTGTAGTTACACATGACGTGGTCCTATAATCAAACAAGGATGGTAACAACTGAGTACCTAGTGAGGCTATTGGCTGTTTCTTCAGTCCAACCTTCACGGTTTGCACTGGTCTTTCTGCCAGGCCATATCCATGATGTGTGGGAGGAAACAGCTCAAGTATGTTGCATCCCATTCGACTTTAAGAAGTAACTAAATTCCCTGCTGGTGACCAACCTTTCCAGGGCTCTGTGTGTTGCAAACGAGGTGTGCAGTTTTTCTATCATCAGTCCAGCGTTTGACAGATGGACTCTGCATGTCGAATTGTGAGTGAACGTCCACAATGACAATAAAGATACTGAACCCAGGAAAGGACCTGCATAGTCAACATGCAGCTGGGTTCAATGTTTCCTATTCCCACAGAGGCTGGGGGTAATTTTTGTTCTTGGTTGACACACTGGTCACTGCCCAACCAACATGGCTCTGTCTGTGTCCAAGCCTGGCCACCAAACATAACCTCGCATCAACATCTTCGGTTTGGACACCCCTGGACAACCCTGCTGGATTTCCGCCAGTATCTGGTGGAGACATTAGCTCAGGACAATCACTCTCGCTGCCCATAACAATATGCTGACCTCTCCCGTTAGCTTGTCTCTCAGTGTTGGGATTTGTAACTGGAAGCACTTACCTTTCGCTCTCACCACTGAATGTGACTTGAAGGTATGGGAAGCACTGCCTTGTCCCCTTTAAGCAGACACTGCATAGAAATCACACAAGAAGGAATTTGCGGAATGTCGGCCCTTGATCAAGCGTTTCCCACAAACCCTGTCAACATTCACTCCATCAAGTCCCTCAGGGTTTGATCCACTGCCCTTTACTGTCCTAACCTCCAGTGGATACAAGCCCAGTCTGTCCAACCTTCCCTCAGACAGCACCCAATCCCAGGTATTCCATTCTCTGAACTCTGTCCAACACAGGATGTTTTATTAAATCATTATTGCAGGGTTCATGTGGTTCCCAGATCAAAGCGTAACTTTGGAGAAACACCGTTATAGTTGGGTTTTGACATATGGTTAGTAGGGGAATATGATCGGATTATAGTTATTGAAAGAGGGAGAGTTACTGTAAATGACAGAGACGCACTCTTGGATACTTACAAAAAAAATCTTGTCACAATTTCGAGACAGACGGACGAAGTGAAGTCAGAGGGTCAGTGCTGAGGGGGTTCCGCACTGTCGGAGGGTCAGTACTGAGGGTGTGCCGCACTGTCAGAGGGTCAGTACTTAGGGAGTGCCGCACTGTCGGGCGATCAGTACTGAGGGAGTGCCGCACTATCGGAGTGTCAGTGCTGAGGGAGTGCAACACTGTCAGAGGGTCAGTGCTGAGGGAGTGCTGCACTGTTGGAGGGTCAGTGCTGAGGGTGTGCCGCACTGTCGGAGGGTCAGTGCTGAGGGAGTGCCGCACTGTCGGGCGATCAGTACTGAGGGAGTCCCGCACTGTAGGGCGATCAATGCTGAGGGAGTGCCGCACACTCGGAGGGTCAGTGCTGAGGGAGTGCCGCACTGTCGGAGGGTCAGTGCTGAGGGAGTGCCGCACTGTCGGAGGGTCAGTACTGAGGGAGTGCCGCACTGTCGGAGGGTCAGTACTGAGGGAGTGCCGCACTGTCGGAGGGTCAGTGCTGAGGGAGTGCCGCACAGTCGGAGGGTCCGTACTGAGGGAGTGCCGCACTGTCAGAGGGTCAGTGCTGAGGGGGTGCCGCACTGTCGGGCGATCAGTACTGACGGAGTGCCGCACTGTCGAAGGTTCAGTGCTGAGGGAATGACGCACTGTTGGAGTGTCAGTGCTGAGGGAGTGCTGCACTGTTGGATGGTCAGTGCTGAGGGTGTGCCGAACTGTCGGAGGGTCAGTGGTGAGGGTGTGCCGCACTGTCGGAGGGTCAGTGCTGAGGGAGTGCCGCACTGTCGGGCGATCACTACTGAGGGAGTCCCGCACTGTAGGGCGATCAGTGCTGAGGGAGTGCCGCACACTCGGAGGGTCAGTGCTGAGGGAGTGCCGCACTGTCGGAGGGTCAGTGCTAAGGGAGTGCCGCACTGTCGGAGGGTCAGTACTGAGGGAGTGCCGCACTGTCGGAGGGTCAGTACTGAGGGAGTGCCGCACTGTCGGAGGGTCAGTGCTGAGGGAGTGCCGCACAGTCGGAGGGTCCGTACTGAGGGAGTGCTGCACTGTCAGAGGGTCAGTGCTGAGGGGGTGCCGCACTGTCGGGCGATCAGTACTGACGGAGTGCCGCACTGTCGAAGGTTCAGTGCTGAGGGAATGACGCACTGTTGGAGTGTCAGTGCTGAGGGAGTGCTGCACTGTTGGATGGTCAGTGCTGAGGGTGTGCCGCACTGTCGGAGGGTCAGTGCTGATGGTGTGCCACACTGTCGGAGGGTCAGTGCTGAGGGAGTGCCGCACTGTCGGAAGGCCAGTACTGAGGGTGTGCCGCACTGTCGGAGGGTCAGTGCTGAGGGAGTGCCGCACTGTCGGAGGGTCAGTACTGAGGGAGTGCCGCACTGTCGGATGGTCAGTGCTGAGGGTGTGCCGCACTGTCGGAGGGTCAGTGCTGATGGTGTGCCACACTGTTGGATGGTCAGTGCTGAGGGCGTGCCGCACTGTCGGAAGGTCAGTACTGAGGGTGTGCCGCACTGTCGGAGGGTCAGTGCTGAGGGAGTGCCGCACTGTCGGAGGGTCAGTACTGAGGGAGTGCCGCACTGTCGGATGGTCAGTGCTGAGGGCATGCCGCACTGTCGGAGGGTCAGTACTGAGGGAGTGCCGCACTGTCAGAGGGTCAGTGCTGAGGGAGTGCCGCACTGTCAGAGGGTCAGTGCTGAGGGAGGGCCGCACTGTCGGATGGTCAGTGCTGAGGGAGTGCCGCACTGTCGGATGGTCAGTGCTGAGGGCATGCCGCACTGTCGGAGGGTCAGTGCTGAGGGAGTGCCGCACTGTCAGAGGGTCAGTGCTGAGGGAGTGCCGCACTGTCAGAGGGTCAGTGCTGAGGGAGTGCCGCACTGTCGGATGGTCAGTGCTGAGGGCGTGCCGCACTGTCGGATGGTCAGTGCTGAGGGCGTGCCGTACTGTCGGAGGGTCAGTACTGAGGGAGTGCCACACTGTCGGAGGGTCAGTGCTGTGGGTGTGCCGCACTGTCGGAGGGTCAGTGCTGAGGGAGTGCCGCACTGTCGGATGGTCAGTGCTGAGGGAGTGCCGCACTGTCGGAGGGTCAGTACTGAGGGAGTGTCGCACTGTCGGAGGGTCAGTACTGAGGGAGTGCCGCACTGTCGGAGGGTCAGTGCTGAGGGAGTGCCGCACTGTCGGAGGGTCAGTGCTGAGGGAGTGCCGCACAGTCGGAGGGTCCATACTGAGGGAGTGCCGCACTGTCAGAGGGTCAGTGCTGAGGGGGTGCCGCACTGTCGGGCGATCAGTACTGACGGAGTGCCGCACTGTTGAAGGTTCAGTGCTGAGGGAATGACGCACTGTTGGAGTGTCAGTGCTGAGGGAGTGCTGCACTGTTGGATGGTCAGTGCTGAGGGTGTGCCGCACTGTCGGAGGGTCAGTGCTGATGGTGTGCCACACTGTCGGAGGGTCAGTGCTGAGGGAGTGCCGCACTGTAAGAGGGTCAGTGCTGAGGGCGTGCCGCACTGTCGGAGGGTCAGTGCTGATGGTGTGCCACACTGTCGGAGGGTCAGTGCTGAGGGAGTGCCGCACTGTAAGAGGGTCAGTGCTGAGGGCGTGCCGCACTGTCGGAAGGTCAGTACTGAGGGTGTGCCGCACTGTCGGAGGGTCAGTGCTGAGGGAGTGCCGCACTGTCGGATGGTCAGTACTGAGGGTGTGCCGCACTGTCAGAGGGTCAGTGCTGAGGGAGGGCCGCACTGTCGGATGGTCAGTGCTGAGGGAGTGCCGCACTGTCGGATGGTCAGTGCTGAGGGCGTGCCGCACTGTCGGAGGGTCAGTGCTGAGGGAGTGCCGCACTGTCGGATGGTCAGTGCTGAGGGCATGCCGCACTGTCGGATGGTCAGTGCTGAGGGCATGCCGCACTGTCGGAGGGTCAGTATTGAGGGAGTGCCGCACTGTCGGATGGTCAGTGCTGAGGGAGGGCCGCACTGTCGGATGGTCAGTGCTGAGGGTGTGCCACACTGTCGGAGGGTCAGTGCTGAGGGTGTGTCGCACTGTCGGAGGGTCAGTGCTGAGGGAGTGCCGCACTGTCGGATGGTCAGTGCTGAGGGAGTGCCGCACTGTCGGATGGTCAGTGCTGAGGGCGTGCCACACTGTCGGAGGGTCAGTGCTGAGGGTGTGTCGCACTGTCGGAGGGTCAGTGCTGAGGGAGTGCCGCACTGTCGGATGGTCAGTGCTGAGGGCGTGCCGCACTGTCGGAGGGTCAGTACTGAGGTAGTGCCGCACTGTCAGAGGGTCAGTGCTGAGGGAGTGCCGCACTGTCGGATGGTCAGTGCTGAGGGCGTGCCGCACTGTCGGAGGGTCAGTACTGAGGTAGTGCCGCACTGTCGGAGGGTCAGTACTGAGGGAGTGCCGCACTGTCGGAGGGTCAGTACTGAGGGAGTGCCGCACTGTCGGAGGGTCAGTGCTGAGGGAGTGCCGCACAGTCGGAGGGTCCGTACTGAGGGAGTGCTGCACTGTCAGAGGGTCAGTGCTGAGGGGGTGCCGCACTGTCGGGCGATCAGTACTGACGGAGTGCCGCACTGTCGAAGGTTCAGTGCTGAGGGAATGACGCACTGTTGGAGTGTCAGTGCTGAGGGAGTGCTGCACTGTTGGATGGTCAGTGCTGAGGGTGTGCCGCACTGTCGGAGGGTCAGTGCTGATGGTGTGCCACACTGTCGGAGGGTCAGTGCTGAGGGAGTGCCGCACTGTCGGAAGGTCAGTACTGAGGGTGTGCCGCACTGTCGGAGGGTCAGTGCTGAGGGAGTGCCGCACTGTCGGAGGGTCAGTACTGAGGGAGTGCCGCACTGTCGGATGGTCAGTGCTGAGGGTGTGCCGCACTGTCGGAGGGTCAGTGCTGATGGTGTGCCACACTGTTGGATGGTCAGTGCTGAGGGCGTGCCGCACTGTCGGAAGGTCAGTACTGAGGGTGTGCCGCACTGTCGGAGGGTCAGTGCTGAGGGAGTGCCACACTGTCGGAGGGTCAGTACTGAGGGAGTGCCGCACTGTCGGATGGTCAGTGCTGAGGGCATGCCGCACTGTCGGAGGGTCAGTACTGAGGGAGTGCCGCACTGTCAGAGGGTCAGTGCTGAGGGAGTGCCGCACTGTCAGAGGGTCAGTGCTGAGGGAGGGCCGCACTGTCGGATGGTCAGTGCTGAGGGAGTGCCGCACTGTCGGATGGTCAGTGCTGAGGGCATGCCGCACTGTCGGAGGGTCAGTGCTGAGGGAGTGCCGCACTGTCAGAGGGTCAGTGCTGAGGGAGTGCCGCTCTGTCAGAGGGTCAGTGCTGAGGGAGTGCCGCACTGTCGGATGGTCAGTGCTGAGGGCGTGCCGCACTGTCGGATGGTCAGTGCTGAGGGCGTGCCGTACTGTCGGAGGGTCAGTACTGAGGGAGTGCCACACTGTCGGAGGGTCAGTGCTGTGGGTGTGCCGCACTGTCGGAGGGTCAGTGCTGAGGGAGTGCCGCACTGTCGGATGGTCAGTGCTGAGGGAGTGCCGCACTGTCGGAGGGTCAGTACTGAGGGAGTGCCGCACTGTCGGAGGGTCAGTACTGAGGGAGTGCCGCACTGTCGGAGGGTCAGTGCTGAGGGAGTGCCGCACTGTCGGAGGGTCAGTGCTGAGGGAGTGCCGCACAGTCGGAGGGTCCGTACTGAGGGAGTGCCGCACTGTCAGAGGGTCAGTGCTGAGGGGGTGCCGCACTGTCGGGCGATCTGTACTGACGGAGTGCCGCACTGTTGAAGGTTCAGTGCTGAGGGAATGACGCACTGTTGGAGTGTCAGTGCTGAGGGAGTGCTGCACTGTTGGATGGTCAGTGCTGAGGGTGTGCCGCACTGTCGGAGGGTCAGTGCTGATGGTGTGCCACACTGTCGGAGGGTCAGTGCTGAGGGAGTGCCGCACTGTAAGAGGTTCAGTGCTGAGGGCGTGCCGCACTGTCGGAAGGTCAGTACTGAGGGTGTGCCGCACTGTCGGAGGGTCAGTGCTGAGGGAGTGCCGCACTGTCGGAGGGTCAGTACTGAGGGTGTGCCGCACTGTCAGAGGGTCAGTGCTGAGGGAGGGCCGCACTGTCGGATGGTCAGTGCTGAGGGAGTGCCGCACTGTCGGATGGTCAGTGCTGAGGGCGTGCCGCACTGTCGGAGGGTCAGTGCTGAGGGAGTGCCGCACTGTCGGATGGTCAGTGCTGAGGGCATGCCGCACTGTCGGATGGTCAGTGCTGAGGGCATGCCGCACTGTCGGAGGGTCAGTATTGAGGGAGTGCCGCACTGTCGGATGGTCAGTGCTGAGGGAGGGCCGCACTGTCGGATGGTCAGTGCTGAGGGTGTGCCACACTGTCGGAGGGTCAGTGCTGAGGGTGTGTCGCACTGTCGGAGGGTCAGTGCTGAGGGAGTGCCGCACTGTCGGATGGTCAGTGCTGAGGGAGTGCCGCACTGTCGGATGGTCAGTGCTGAGGGCGTGCCACACTGTCGGAGGGTCAGTGCTGAGGGCGTGCCGCACTGTCGGAGGGTCAGTGCTGAGGGAGTGCCGCACTGTCGGATGGTCAGTGCTGAGGGCGTGCCGCACTGTCGGAGGGTCAGCACTGAGGTAGTGCCGCACTGTCAGAGGGTCAGTGCTGAGGGAGTGCCGCACTGTCGGATGGTCAGTGCTGAGGGCGTGCCGCACTGTCGGAGGGTCAGTACTGAGGTAGTGCCGCACTGTCAGAGGGTCAGTGCTGAGGGAGTGCCGCACTGTCGGATGGTCAGTGCTGAGGGCGTGCCGCACTGTCGGAGGGTCAGTACTGAGGGAGTGCCGCACTGTCAGAGGGTCAGTGCTGAGGGAGTGCTGCACTGTCGGGCGATCAGTACTGAGGGAGTACCGCACTGTCGAAGGTTCAGTGCTGAGGGAGTGCCGCACTGTCGGAGGGTCAGTACTGAGGGAGTGCCGCACTGTCGGATGGTCAGTGCTGAGGGAGTGCCGCACTGTCAGAGGGTCAGTGCTGAGGGAGTGCCGCACTGTCAGAGGGTCAGTGCTGAGGGAGTGCCGCACTGTCAGAGGATCCGTGCTGAGGGAGTGCCGCACTGTCGGATGGTCAGTGCTGAGGGAGTGCCTCACTCTCAGAGGGTCAGTGCTGAGGGAGTGCCGCACTGTCAGAGGGTCCGTGCTGAGGGATGCCGCACTGTCGGATGGTCAGTGCTGAGGGAGTGCCTCACTCTCAGAGGGTCAGTGCTGAGGGAGTACAGCAGTGTGCAGCAGACAAGGGCAGCAGATACACAGGAACACCATCCCCTGCAAGTTCCCCTCTGAGCCACTCACCATCCTGACTGGGATATATACCTCAGTTCCTTCACTATCCCTGGGTCAGAATCCTGGAATTCCCTCCCTAAGGGCATTGTGGGTCCACCCACAGCACATGGACAGTAGCGGTTGAAGAAGGCAGCTCACCCCAACCTTCTCAAGGGGCATCTAGCGATGGGTAATAAATGCTGGGCCCAGCCAGTGAAGCCCACGTGCTGGGAAGGAACTTTGAAAGCTGCCCTGGAGTAGTTGGTGCTGAGCTGTCTTTGTGACCTGCTGCAGTCGGTGTCGAGCTGAGGGACACCCAGTTTGAACAGTCTGTGAGAAGCGCTTGTGAAGTTTGATGTTTCTGCAAAAATCACAAGGCAGAGTCATGGGGAGGGGTGGGGGGGGGGGGTGTATATGTTAAGCTAGATATGCTTGTACAAAGAGTTACAAGTAGCTGTATCTTGCTTCTGCAAAACTCGCAAGGTGGAATCACGTGGGTGTATACCAAGAAATAACTAACCGAAAAGGGAGATGGTCACCCGGTAGAAACAGATATATTGACATGACAGTTGCAATTGTCATGCACATAGGGAGTTAGTGTGAACAAGATAACCAAATAAGACCCAGTGTTGTGTCAGCAACAGTAATAAGACTCAGCTATCAAGGGGGGGGGGGTGGTTACACGCCAACAACAGGCCACAGACAGATGTGGTAAACCGATTGGATTAGCAATTGCACAGAGCAATACAACTATCATGTATGAGGTAAAAGAGGAGTACCGAGAGACTCAACTGAATTGTATACATTGGAATGTAACCCCCGATCGGGGTGCCTACTTTGTGGTCACCCGGGCTTGCAAGACCGTATGAATAAAGACTGCTTCAGGATTTGACTCGGATTGAAATTATTGAACAGTGAGCTTGGTTTCTCACAGTCCATGCTGCAGGACTGTGAGGACCCACCACAACACACTTTGATGGGATAATCCACAGCCTGTGCCAATGATAATCTGTGTGTATTGACATGTTGGATGAGATCAACAAACACTATAATCACCTCAGGGATTTCATGCATCCCTTACTGGGAAGGATTAATCCTCAAACAATTTGTCTCATCAACACAACATCGAGATTAGCCTGTGACTTGCACTGTCTTGCTTGAGTTGATAACATGAGAGAAACAGCCAACTTTGTACAACTTCAGGCTTTTCCAAGAAGCTCTTTGTTTGTAGAAACTGGTGTAACCAGCTGAAAAAAGCTGAGACATGTGAAAAGTTTAAACAATCCTTTTCTGGAGGCAACAGGAGTCACTGGAACACAGCCTGAGGGGGTTCGGGTCAGTACACACAGAGTGTTGGTGCTGTGGTGGGCTGTCTATATGCTGCAGGGTAGCCCCCTGTACAATGAGGGGAATTCTTCCATTATTCAAAGTGTCTGTTGTGACTGAGAAAAACAGGGGCTTGGTGCTGGGGTCCCGAACCTCTCAGTTTGGATTCTAATCCCGAGTAGCTCAACTTGCTGAGAATGTGACAATTTACTCTGACTGTTCACGTGGGGATGGGGAAATGGGGGATGTGAATAAGGGAGGGGTTAGGGTGGGTCTGGGCTCACCCTGTCAGTGAACAGACTTTGCTCTGGTCTCAGTCACTGTGTTATACACTCTGACATCCAACTGCCTCTTCAAGAATTGATCCCTCTCCTGCCCCTGAAGATCCTTTGGTGTGGAGAAATTTTTGTGTTTCTGTTACAGTTCTGTTGGCAACAGAAATTCATATCCACTTGAGAGACCTTCCTTTCATAATTCCTGTGAATTTAAACAGGAAGATGCCGCGTCAAACCAAGGACACTATTCAGAAGCTGGTTTTGAAAGTTATGTTTACTGATGCACATTGGGAGTTGGATTCAATGTTGCCTTCCTCTGAAACAGGGAGAGAAAAGACAACAGCATGAACTAGAGAAAAACTGCTTCACAACAGCATTCTGATTGGCTCCTAACCAGGTTTCCTTTTGTTTGTGTGGGTCCAATGCAACAAGGGGAGCTCAATGGAGGAGATGAGAGCTTCCAGAGGAACTAATATGATAGAGCGTACGCAAAGGATCAGGGTCAGACATGGGGGGGGCATTGTGGCTCAGTGGTTAGCATTACTGCCTCACAGCACCAGGGACCCAGGTTCAATTCCAGCCTCGGGTGACTGTCTGTGTGGGGTTTGCACATTCTCCCCGTGTCTGCGTGGGTTTCCTCCGGGTGGTCCGGTTTCCTCCCACAGTCCAAAGATGTGCAGGTTAGGTGAATTGGCCATGCTAAATTGCCCATAGGCGACTCCACACAGAGAGTCGCCTGAGGCGGGAGTTGAACCCGGGTGTCTGGCGCTGCGAGGCAGCAGTGCTAACCACTGTGCCACGATGCCGCCCACCGTTCCTCCTCAGCTCAGTCTGAAATCTGCTCTGTCTAATTTTGCCCATCGTGTTAGGTGAAGGGGTAAATGTAGGGGAATGGGTCTGGGTGGGTTATGCTTCGGCGGGTCGGTGTGGACTTGTTGGGTCGAAGGGCCTGTTTTCACACTGTAGGGAATCTAATCAAATCCGCACTGAGCTCAGTCAAATCCGCACTGAGCTCAGTCAAATCCGCACTGAGCTCACTCAAATCCGCACTGACCTCACTCAAATCCACGCTGACCTCACACAAATCCATGCTGACCTCACTCAAATCCACGCTGAGCTCACTCAAGTCCACAATGACTTCACTCAAATCCGCACTGAGATCACTCAAATTCGCACTGAGCTCACACAAATCCACACTGACCACTCTCAAACACGCACTGACCTCACTCAAATCCACACTGACCTCACTTAAATACACACTGACCTCACTCAAATCTGCACAGACCACACACAAATCCACACTGACCTCTCTCAAATCCGCACTGACCTCATGCAAATCCACACTGACCTCATTCAAATCCGAACTGACCTCACTCAAATCCGCACTGACCTCACTCAAATCCGAACTGACCTCATTCAAATCCACACTGACCTCACTCAAATCCACACTGACCTCACTCAAATCCACCCTGAGCTCACACAAATCCACACGGAACTCACTCAAATCTGTACTGAGCTCACTCAAATCCACACTGAGCTCACTCAAATCCACACTGAACTCAAAAAATCCACACTGAGCTCACTCAAATCCACACTGACCTCACTCAAATCCACACTGAGCTCATTCAAATCCGCACTGACCTCATACAAATACACACTGTGCTCACTCAAATCTGTACTAAGCTCGCTCAAATTCACACTGAGCTCACTCAAATCCACACTGAACTCAAAAAATCCACACTGACCTCACTCGAATCCACACTGACCTCACTCAAATCCGCACTGACCTCATACAAATACACACTGAGCTCACTCAAATCCACATTGAGCTCACTCAAATCTGCTCTGAGCTCACTCATATTGGCACTGACCACTCTCAAATCTGCGAGGTTTCACCAACACATTCCACCCTGACCTTAAATTTACCTGGACCATCTCTGACACCTCCCTCCCCTTCCTGGACCTCTCCATCTCCATTAATGACGACCAACTTGACACTGACATTTTCTACAAACCCACCGACTCCCACAGCTACCAGGATTACACCTCTTCCCACCCTACCTCTTGCAAAAATGCCATCCCGTATTCCCAATTCCTCCGCCTCCGCCATATCTGGTCCCAGGAGGAGCAGTTCCACCATAGAACACACCAGATGGCCTCCTTCTTTAGAGACCGCAATTTCCCTTCCCACGTGGTTAAAGATGCCCTCCAATGCATCTCGTCCACATCCCGCACCTCCGCCCTCAGACCCAACCCCTCCAACCGCAACAAGGACAGAACCCCCCTGGTGCTCACCTTCCACCCTACCAACCTTCGCATAAACCAAATCATCCGCCGACATTTCCGCCACCTCCAAACAGACCCCACCACCAGGGATATATTTCCCTCCCCACCCCTTTCCGCCTTCCGCAAAGACCGTTCCCTCCGTGACTACCTGGTCAGGTCCATGCCCCCCTACGACCCACCCTCCCATCCTGGCACTTTCCCCTGCCACCGCAGGAACTGTAAAACCTGTGCCCACACCTCCTCCCTCACCTCTATCCAAGGCCTTAAAGGAGCCTTCCACATCCATCAAAGTTTTACCTGCACATCCACTAATATCATTTATTGTATCCGTTGCTCCCGATGTGGTCTCCTCTACACTGTGGAGACTGGGCGCGTCCTAGCAGAGCGCTTTAGGGAACATCTCTGAGACACCCGCACCAATCAACCAAACCGCCCCGTGGCTCAACATTTCAACTCCCCCTCCCACTCTGCCGAGGATATGGAGGTGCTAGGCCTCCTCCACCGCCGCTCCCTCACCACCAGACGCATGGAGGAAGAACGCCTCATCTTCCGCCTCAGAACAATTCAACCCCAGGGCATCAATGTGGATTTCAACAGCTTCCTCATTTCCCCTTCCCCCACCTCATCCTAGTTTCTAACTTCCAGCTCAGCACTGTCCTCTTGACCTGTCCGGACTTGTCCTACCTGCCTATCTCCTTTTCCACCTATCCACTCCACCCTCTCCTCCCTGACCTATCACCTTCATCTCCTCCCCCACTGACCTATTGTACTCTATGCTACTCTATCCCCACCCCCACCCTCCTCTAGCTTATCTCTCCACACTTCAGGCTCTCTGCCTTTATTCCTGATGAAGGGCTTTTGCCCGAAACGTCGATTTCGAACCTTTTCGGATGCTGCCTGAATTGCTGTGCTCTTCCAGCACCACTGATCCACACTCTCAAATCCGCATGGACCTCACTCAAATCCACACTGAGCTCACTCAAATCTGCACTGACCTCACTCAAATCCACACTGACCTCACTCAAATCCGCACTGACCTCACTCAAATCCACACTGACCTCACTCAAATTCACACTGAGCTCACACAAATCCACACTGACCTCACTCAAATCCACACTGACCTCACTCAAATCCGCACTGAACTCACTCAAATCCGCATGGACCTCACTCAAATCCACACTGACCTCACTCAAATCCACACTGACCTCACTCAAATCCGCACTGAACTCACTCAAATCCGCATGGACCTCACTCAAATCTGCACTGACCTCACTCAAATCCGCACTGACCTCACACAAATCCGCATGGACCTCACTCAAATCCACACTGAGCTCACACACATCCACACTGACCTCTCTCAAATCCACACTGAGCTCACTCAAATCCACACTGACCTCTCTCAAATCCACGTTGACCTCACTCAAATCCACACTGACCTCACTCAAATCTGCACTGACCTCACTCAAATCCGCACTGACCTCACTCAAATCCGCACTGACCTCACTCAAATCCGCACTGTCCTCACGCAAATCCACACTGACCTCACACAAATCCACACTGACCTCACTCAATTCCACACTGAGCTCACTCAAATCCACGCTAATCTCACTCAAATCCGCACTGACCTCTCACAAATCCGCACTGACCTCACGCAAATCCGCATTGACCTCACTCAAATCTGCACTGACCTCACTCAAATCCACACTGACCTCACTCAAATCCGCACTGACCTCACACAAATCCGCACTGACCTCACTCAAATCCACACTGACCTCACTCAAGTCCACACTGCCCTCACTCAAATCCGCATTGACCTCACTCAAATCCGCACTGACCTCACTCAAATCCGCACTGACCTCACTCAAATCCACACTGACCTCACTCAAATCCGCACTGACCTCACACAAATCCGCACTGACCTCACTCAAATCCGCACTGACCTCACTCAAATCCACACTGACCTCACTCAAATCCGCACTGACCTCACACAAATCCACACTGACCTCACTCAAGTCCACACTGCCCTCACTCAAATCCGCACTGACCTCACTCAAATCCACACTGACCTCACTCAATTCCACACTGAGCTCACTCAAATCCACGCTGATCTCACTCACATCCGCATCGACCTCTCTCAAATCCGCACTGACCTCTCTCAAATCCGCACTGACCTCACGCAAATCCACACTGACCTCACACAAATCCACACTGACCTCACTCAAGTCCACACTGACCTCACTAAAATCCGCACTGACCTCACTCAAGTCCACACTGCCCTCACCAAAGTCCGCACTGACCTCACTCAAATCCGCACTCACTTCTCTCAAATCCGCACTGACCTTATTCAAATCATCACTAAGCTTGCTCAAATTCACACTGAGCTCACTCAAATCCACGCTGACCTCACTCAAATCCACACTGACCTCACTCAAATCCGCACTGAGCTCACTAAAATCCACACTGACCTCACTCAAATCCACACTGACCTCACTCAAACCCACACTGACCTCACTCAAATCCACGCTGACCTCACTCAAATCCACACTGACCTCACTCAAATCTGCATTGATCTCACTCAAATCCACAATGACCTCACTCAAATCTGCACTGAGCTCACTCAAATCCACGCTGACCTCACTCAAATCTGCATTGATCTCACTCAAATCCACACTGACCTCACTCAAATCCACACTACCTCACTCAAATCCGCACTGAGCTCACTAAAATCCGCACTGACCTCACTCAAATCCACACTGAGCTCACTCAAATCCACGCTGACCTCACTCAAATCCACACTGACCTCACTCAAATCTGCATTGATCTCACTCAAATCCACACTGACGTCACTCAAATCCACACTGACCTCACTCAAATCCGCACTGACCTCACTCAAATCCATGCTGACCTCACTCAAATCCACATTGACCTCACTCAAATCTGCATTGATCTCACTCAAATCCACACTGACGTCACTCAAATCCACCCTGAGCTCACTCAAATCTGCACTGATCTCACTGAAATCCGCACTGACCTCACTCAAATCCGCATGGACCTCACTCAAATCCGCACTGACCACACTCAATTCCACACTGAGCTCACTCAAATCCGCACTGACCTCACTCAAACCCACACTGACCTCACTCAAATCTGCATTGATCTCACTCAAATCCACACTGACCTCACTCAAATCCACACTGACCTCACTCAAATCCGCACTGAGCTCACTCAAATCCGCACTGACCTCACTCAAATCCACACTGAGCTCACTCAAATCCACGCTGACCTCACTCAAATCCACACTGACCTCACTCAAATCCACACTGACGTCACTCAAATCCACACTGACCTCACTCAAATCCACACTGACCTCACTCAAATCCGCACTGACCTCACTCAAATCCACGCTGACCTCACTCAAATCCACATTGACCTCACTCAAATCTGCATTGATCTCACTCAAATCCACACTGACGTCACTCAAATCCACCCTGAGCTCACTCAAATCTGCACTGATCTCACTGAAATCCACACTGACCTCACTCAAATCCACACTGAGCTCACTCAAATCCGCACTGACCTCACTCAAATCCGCATGGACCTCACTCAAATCCGCACTGACCTCACTCAAATCTACACTGAGCTCACTCAAATCCGCACTGACCTCACTCAAATCCGCATGGACCTCACTCAAATCCGCACTGACCTCACTCAAATCCACATTGAGCTCACTCAAATCCACACTGACCTCACTCTAATCCACACTGAGCTCACTCAAATCCGCAAGGAGCTCACACAAATCCGCACTCACCTCACTCAAATCTGCTCTAAACTCACTTAAATCCGCACTGACCTCACTCAAGTCCACATTGACCTCACTCAAATCCACGCTGACCTCACTCAAATCCGCATGGACGTCACTCAAGTCCACACTGACATCACTCAAATCCACACTGACCTCACACAAATCCGCACTGACCTCACACAGATCCATACTAAGCTCACTCAAATCCACACTAAGCTCGCTCAAATTCACACTGAACTCATCAAATCCACGCTGACCTAACTCAAATCCACACTGACCTCACTCAAATCCGCACTGACCTCACTCAAATCCACACTGAGCTCGCTCAAATTCACAGTGACCTCATTCAAATCCGCACTGATCTCACTCAAATCCACACTGGGTTCACTCAAGTCCACACTGACTTCACTCAAATCCGCACTGAGCTCACTCAAATCCACAGTATGTTCACTCAAATCCTCGCTGACCTCACTCAAATCCGCACTGATCTCACTCAAATCCACACTGACCTCACTCAAAGCCACAGTGAGCTCGCTCAAATCTGCACTGACCTCACTCAAATCCATGCTGACCTCACACAAATCCGCAAGAAGCTCACTCAAATCCATACTCACCTCCCTCAAATCTGCTCTGAGCTCACACAAATCCACACTGACTACTCTCAAACATGCACTGACCTCACTCAAATCCACACTGACCTCACTTTAATACACAGCAGGTCAGGCAGCATCCAGGGAACAGGAGAATCGACGTTTCGGCATAAGCCCTTCTTCAGGAATTCCTGAAGACGGGCTTATGCCCGAAACGTCGATTCTCCTGTTCCCTGGATGCTGCCTGACCTGCTGCGCTTATGCAGCAACACATTTTCAGCTCTGATCTCCAGCATCTGCAGACCTCACTTTCTCCTCACTTAAATACACACTGACCTCACTCAAATCTGCACAGACCACACACAAATCCACACTGACCACTCTCACATCTGCACTGACCTCTCAAATCCGCACTGACCTCACTCAAATCCACGCTAATCTCACTCAAATTCGCACTGACCTCACACAAATCTGCACTGATCTCACTCAAATCCGCACTGACCTCACTCAAATCCACACTGACCTCACTCAATTCCACACTGAGCTCACTCAAATCCACGCTGATCTCACTCACATCCGCATTGACCTCTCTCAAATCCGCACT
This sequence comes from Chiloscyllium plagiosum, assembly GCF_037043375.1. NCBI lineage: Eukaryota > Metazoa > Chordata > Chondrichthyes > Orectolobiformes > Hemiscylliidae > Chiloscyllium > Chiloscyllium plagiosum. Next base: position 3,626,191 of record NW_028270148.1, read on the forward strand.
GACCTCTCTCAAATCCGCACTGACCTCACGCAAATCCACACTGACCTCACACAAATCCACACTGACCGCACTCAAGTCCACACTGACCTCACTAAAATCCGCACTGACCTCACTCAAGTGCACACTGCCCTCACTAAAATCCGCACCGACCTCACTCAAATCCGCACTGACCTCACTCAAATCCGCACTGAGCTCACTCAAATCCACGCTGATCTCACTCACATCCGCATTGACCTCTCTCAAATCCGCACTGACCTCTCTCAAATCCGCACTGACCTCACGCAAATCCACACTGACCTCACACAAATCCACACTGACTTCTCTCAAATCCGCACTGACCTTATTCAAATCCACACTGAGCTTGCTCAAATTCACACTGAGCTCACTCAAATCCACGCTGACCTCACTCAACTCCGCACTGAGCTCACTCAAATCCGCACTGAGCTCACTCAAATCCACACTGACCTCACTCAAATCCACACTGACCTCACTCAAATCCACGCTGACCTCACTCAAATCCACACTGACCTCACTCAAATCTGCACTGAGCTCACTCAAATCCACGCTGACCTCACTCAAATCTGCATTGATCTCACTCAAATCCACACTGACCTCACTCAAATCCACACTGACCTCACTCAGATCCGCACTGAGCTCACTAAAATCCGCACTGACCTCACTCAAATCCACACTGAGCTCACTCAAATCCACGCTGACCTCACTCAAATCCACACTGACCTCACTCAAATCTGCATTGATCTCACTCAAATCCACACTGACCTCACTCAAATCCACGCTGACCTCACTCAAATCTGCATTGATCTCACTCAAATCCACACTGACCTCACTCAAATCCACACTGAGCTCACTCAAATCCACGCTGACCTCACTCAAATCCACACTGACCTCACTCAAATCTGCATTGATCTCACTCAAATACACACTGACGTCACTCAAATCCACACTGACCTCACTCAAATCCGCACTGACCTCACTCAAATCCATGCTGACCTCACTCAAATCCACATTGACCTCACTCAAATCTGCATTGATCTCACTCAAATCCACACTGACGTCACTCAAATCCACCCTGAGCTCACTCAAATCTGCACTGACCTCACTCAAATCCGCATGGACCTCACTCAAATCCGCACTGACCTCACTCAATTCCACACTGAGCTCACTCAAATCCGCACTGACCTCACTCAAATCCGCATGGACCTCACTCAAATCCGCACTGACCTCTCTCAAATCCACATTGAGCTCACTCAAATCCACACTGACCTCACTCTAATCCACACTGAGCTCACTCAAATCCGCAAGGAGCTCACACAAATCCGCACTCACCTCACTCAAATCTGCTCTGAACTCACTTAAATCCGCACTGACCTCACTCAAGTCCACACTGCCCTCACTCAAATCCGCACTGACCTCACTCAAATTCGCACTGACCTCACACAAATCTGCACTGATCTCACTCAAATCCACACTGACCTCACTCAATTCCACACTGAGCTCACTCAAATCCACGCTGATCTCACTCACAATCGCATCGACCTCTCTCAAATCCGCACTGACCTCTCTCAAATCCGCACTGACCTCACGCAAATCCACACTGACCTCACACAAATCCACACTGACCTCACTCAAGTCCACACTGACCTCACTAAAATCCGCACTGACCTCACTCAAGTCCACACTGCCCTCACTAAAATCCGCACTGACCTCACTCAAATCCGCACTGACCTCACTCAAATCCGCACTGGGCTCACTCAAATCCACGCTGATCTCACTCACATCCGCATTAACCTCTCTCAAATCCGCACTGACCTCTCTCAAATCCGCACTAACCTCACGCAAATCCACACTGACCTCACACAAATCCACACTGACTTCTCTCAAATCCGCACTGACCTTATTCAAATCCACACTAAGCTTGCTCAAATTCACACTGAGCTCACTCAAATCCACGCTGACCTCACTCAAATCCACACTGACCTCACTCAAACCCACACTGACCTCACTCAAATCCACACTGACCTCACTCAAATCCACACTGACCTCACTCAAACCCACACTGACCTCACTCAAATCTGCATTGATCTCACTCAAATCCACACTGACCTCACTCAAATCCACACTGACCTCACTCAAATCCGCACTGAGCTCACTAAAATCCGCACTGACCTCACTCAAATCCACACTGAGCTCACTCAAATCCACGCTGACCTCACTCAAATCCACACTGACCTCACTCAAATCCACACTGACGTCACTCAAATCCACACTGACCTCACTCAAATCCACACTGACCTCACTCAAATCCGCACTGACCTCACTCAAATCCACGCTGACCTCACTCAAATCCACATTGACCTCACTCAAATCTGCATTGATCTCACTCAAATCCACACTGACGTCACTCAAATCCACCCTGACCTCACTCAAATCTGCACTGATCTCACTGAAATCCACACTGACCTCACTCAAATCCACACTGAGCTCACTCAAATCCGCACTGACCTCACTCAAATCCGAATGGACCTCACTCAAATCCGCACTGACCTCACTCAAATCTACACTGAGCTCACTCAAATCCGCACTGACCTCACTCAAATCCGCATGGACCTCACTCAAATCCGCACTGACCTCACTCAAATCCACATTGAGCTCACTCAAATCCACACTGACCTCACTCTAATCCACACTGAGCTCACTCAAATCCGCAAGGAGCTCACACAAATCCGCACTCACCTCACTCAAATCTGCTCTAAACTCACTTAAATCCGCACTGACCTCACTCAAGTCCACATTGACCTCACTCAAATCCACGCTGACCTCACTCAAATCCGCATGGACCTCACTCAAGTCCACACTGACATCACTCAAATCCACACTGACCTCACACAAATCCGCACTGACCTCACACAGATCCATACTAAGCTCACTCAAATCCACACTAAGCTCGCTCAAATTCACACTGAACTCATCAAATCCACGCTGACCTAACTCAAATCCACACTGACCTCACTCAAATCCGCACTGACCTCACTCAAATCCACACTGAGCTCACTCAAATTCACAGTGACCTCATTCAAATCCGCACTGATCTCACTCAAATCCACACTGGGTTCACTCAAGTCCACACTGACTTCACTCAAATCCGCACTGAGCTCACTCAAATCCACAGTATGTTCACTCAAATCCTCGCTGACCTCACTCAAATCCGCACTGATCTCACTCAAATCCACACTGACCTCACTCAAAGCCACAGTGAGCTCGCTCAAATCTGCACTGACCTCACTCAAATCCATGCTGACCTCACACAAATCCGCAAGAAGCTCACTCAAATCCATACTCACCTCCCTCAAATCTGCTCTGAGCTCACACAAATCCACACTGACTACTCTCAAACATGCACTGACCTCACTCAAATCCACACTGACCTCACTTTAATACACAGCAGGTCAGGCAGCATCCAGGGAAAAGGAGAATCGACGTTTCGGCATAAGCCCTTCTTCAGGAATTCCTGAAGACGGGCTTATGCCCGAAACGTCGATTCTCCTGTTCCCTGGATGCTGCCTGACCTGCTGCGCTTATGCAGCAACACATTTTCAGCTCTGATCTCCAGCATCTGCAGACCTCACTTTCTCCTCACTTAAATACACACTGACCTCACTCAAATCTGCACAGACCACACACAAATCCACACTGACCACTCTCACATCTGCACTGACCTCTCAAATCCGCACTGACCTCACTCAAATCCACGCTAATCTCACTCAAATTCGCACTGACCTCACACAAATCTGCACTGATCTCACTCAAATCCGCACTGACCTCACTCAAATCCACACTGACCTCACTCAATTCCACACTGAGCTCACTCAAATCCACGCTGATCTCACTCACATCCGCATTGACCTCTCTCAAATCCGCACTGACCTCTCTCAAATCCGCACTGACCTCACGCAAATCCACACTGACCTCACACAAATCCACACTGACCGCACTCAAGTCCACACTGACCTCACTAAAATCCGCACTGACCTCACTCAAGTCCACACTGCCCTCACTAAAATCCGCACCGACCTCACTCAAATCCGCACTGACCTCACTCAAATCCGCACTGAGCTCACTCAAATCCACGCTGATCTCACTCACATCCGCATTGACCTCTCTCAAATCCGCACTGACCTCTCTCAAATCCGCACTGACCTCACGCAAATCCACACTGACCTCACACAAATCCACACTGACCGCACTCAAGTCCACACTGACCTCACTAAAATCCGCACTGACCTCACTCAAGTGCACACTGCCCTCACTAAAATCCGCACCGACCTCACTCAAATCCGCACTGACCTCACTCAAATCCGCACTGACCTCACTCAAGTCCACATTGACCTCACTCAAATCCACGCTGACCTCACTCAAATCCGCATGGACCTCACTCAAGTCCACACTGACATCACTCAAATCCACACTGACCTCACACAAATCCGCACTGACCTCACACAGATCCATACTAAGCTCACTCAAATCCACACTAAGCTCGCTCAAATTCACACTGAACTCATCAAATCCACGCTGACCTAACTCAAATCCACACTGACCTCACTCAAATCCGCACTGACCTCACTCAAATCCACACTGAGCTCGCTCAAATTCACAGTGACCTCATTCAAATCCGCACTGATCTCACTCAAATCCACACTGGGTTCACTCAAGTCCACACTGACTTCACTCAAATCCGCACTGAGCTCACTCAAATCCACAGTATGTTCACTCAAATCCTCGCTGACCTCACTCAAATCCGCACTGATCTCACTCAAATCCACACTGACCTCACTCAAAGCCACAGTGAGCTCGCTCAAATCTGCACTGACCTCACTCAAATCCATGCTGACCTCACACAAATCCGCAAGAAGCTCACTCAAATCCATACTCACCTCCCTCAAATCTGCTCTGAGCTCACACAAATCCACACTGACTACTCTCAAACATGCACTGACCTCACTCAAATCCACACTGACCTCACTTTAATACACAGCAGGTCAGGCAGCATCCAGGGAACAGGAGAATCGACGTTTCGGCATAAGCCCTTCTTCAGGAATTCCTGAAGACGGGCTTATGCCCGAAACGTCGATTCTCCTGTTCCCTGGATGCTGCCTGACCTGCTGCGCTTATGCAGCAACACATTTTCAGCTCTGATCTCCAGCATCTGCAGACCTCACTTTCTCCTCACTTAAATACACACTGACCTCACTCAAATCTGCACAGACCACACACAAATCCACACTGACCACTCTCACATCTGCACTGACCTCTCAAATCCGCACTGACCTCACTCAAATCCACGCTAATCTCACTCAAATTCGCACTGACCTCACACAAATCTGCACTGATCTCACTCAAATCCGCACTGACCTCACTCAAATCCGCACTGAGCTCACTCAAATCCACGCTGATCTCACTCACATCCGCATTGACCTCTCTCAAATCCGCACTGACCTCTCTCAAATCCGCACTGACCTCACGCAAATCCACACTGACCTCAAACAAATCCACACTGACCTCACTCAAGTCCACACTGACCTCACTAAAATCCGCACTGACCTCACTAAAATCCGCACTGACCTCACTCAAATCCGCACTGACCTCACTCAAATCCGCACTGACCTCACTCAAATCCGCACTGAGCTCACTCAAATCCACGCTGATCTCACTCACATCCTCATTGACCTCTCTCAAATCCGCACTGACCTCTCTCAAATCCGCACTGACCTCACGCAAATCCACACTGACCTCACACAAATCCACACTGACCGCACTCAAGTCCACACTGACCTCACTAAAATCCGCACTGACCTCACTCAAGTCCACACTGCCCTCACTAAAATCCGCACCGACCTCACTCAAATCCGCACTGACCTCACTCAAATCCGCACTGAGCTCACTCTAATCCACGCTGATCTCACTCACATCCGCATTGACCTCTCTCAAATCCGCACTGACCTCTCTCAAATCCGCACTAACCTCACGCAAATCCACACTGACCTCACACAAATCCACACTGACTTCTCTCAAATCCGCACTGACCTCATTCAAATCCACACTAAGCTTGCTCAAATTCACACTGAGCTCACTCAAATCCACGCTGACCTCACTCAAATCCGCACTGAGCTCACTCAAATTCGCACTGAGCTCACTCAAATCCACACTGACCTCACTCAAATCCACGCTGACCTCACTCAAATCCACACTGACCTCACTCAAATCCACGCTGACCTCACTCAAATCCACACTGACCTCACTCAAATCTGCACTGAGCTCACTCAAATCCACGCTGACCTCACTCAAATCTGCATTGATCTCACTCAAATCCACACTGACCTCACTCAAATCCACACTGACCTCACTCAAATCCGCACTGAGCTCACTAAAATCCGCACTGACCTCACTCAAATCCACACTGAGCTCACTCAAATCCACGCTGACCTCACTCAAATCCACACTGACCTCACTCAAATCTGCATTGATCTCACTCAAATCCACACTGACGTCACTCAAATCCACACTGACCTCACTCAAATCCGCACTGACCTCACTCAAATCCACGCTGACCTCACTCAAATCCACATTGACCTCACTCAAATCTGCATTGATCTCACTCAAATCCACACTGACGTCACTCAAATCCACCCTGAGCTCACTCAAATCTGCACTGATCTCACTCAAATCCACACTGACCTCACTCAAATCCACACTGAGCTCACTCAAATCCGCACTGACTTCACTCAAATCCGCATGGACCTCACTCAAATCCGCACTGACCTCACTCAAATCCACATTGAGCTCACTCAAATCCACACTGACCTCACTCTAATCCACACTGAGCTCACTCAAATCCGCAAGGAGCTCACACAAATCCGCACTCACCTCACTCAAATCTGCTCTGAACTCACTTAAATCCGCACTGACCTCACTCAAGTCCACATTGACCTCACTCAAATCCACGCTGACCTCACTCAAATCCGCATGGACCTCACTCAAGTCCACACTGACATCACTCAAATCCACACTGACCTCACACAAATCCGCACTGACCTCACACAGATCCATACTAAGCTCACTCAAATCCACACTAAGCTCGCTCAAATTCACACTGAACTCATCAAATCCACGCTGACCTAACTCAAATCCACACTGACCTCACTCAAATCCGCACTGACCTCACTCAAATCCACACTGAGCTCGCTCAAATTCACAGTGACCTCATTCAAATCCGCACTGATCTCACTCAAATCCACACTGGGTTCACTCAAGACCACACTGACTTCACTCAAATCCGCACTGAGCTCACTCAAATCCACAGTATGTTCACTCAAATCCTCGCTGACCTCACTCAAATCCACACTGACCTCACTCAAATCCTCGCTGACCTCACTCAAATCCGCACTGATCTCACTCAAATCCACACTGACCTCACTCAAAGCCACAGTGAGCTCGCTCAAATCTGCACTGACCTCACTCAAATCCATGCTGACCTCACACAAATCCGCAAGAAGCTCACTCAAATCCATACTCACCTCCCTCAAATCTGCTCTGAGCTCACACAAATCCACACTGACTACTCTCAAACATGCACTGACCTCACTCAAATCCACACTGACCTCACTTTAATACACAGCAGGTCAGGCAGCATCCAGGGAACAGGAGAATCAACGTTTCGGCATAAGCCCTTCTTCAGGAATTCCTGAAGACGGGCTTATGCCCGAAACGTCGATTCTCCTGTTCCCTGGATGCTGCCTGACCTGCTGCGCTTATGCAGCAACACATTTTCAGCTCTGATCTCCAGCATCTGCAGACCTCACTTTCTCCTCACTTAAATACACACTGACCTCACTCAAATCTGCACAGACCACACAAATCCACACTGACCACACTCACATCTGCACTGACCTCTCAAATCCACGCTGACCTCACTCAAATCCACACTGACCTCACTCAAATCTGCATTGATCTCACTCAAATCCACACTGACCTCACTCAAATCCACGCTGACCTCACTCAAATCTGCATTGATCTCACTCAAATCCACACTGACCTCATGCAAATCCACACTGACCTCATTCAAATCCACGCTGACCTCACTCAAATCCGCACTGACCACACTGAAATCTGCACTGACCTCACTCAAATCCACACTGACGTCACTCAAATCCACACTGACCTCACTCAAATCCGCACTGACCTCACTCAAATCCACGCTGACCTCACTCAAATCCACATTGACCTCACTCAAATCTGCATTGATCTCACTCAAATCCACACTGACGTCACTCAAATCCACCCTGAGCTCACTCAAATCTGCACTGATCTCACTCAAATCCACACTGACCTCACTCAAATCCACACTGAGCTCACTCAAATCCGCACTGACCTCACTCAAATCCGCAAGGACCTCACTCAAATCCGCACTGACCTCACTCAAATCCACATTGAGCTCACTCAAATCCACACTGACCTCACTCTAATCCACACTGAGCTCACTCAAATCCGCAAGGAGCTCACACAAATCCGCACTCACCTCACTCAAATCTGCTCTGAACTCACTTAAATCCGCACTGACCTCACTCAAGTCCACATTGACCTCACTCAAATCCACGCTGACCTCACTCAAATCCGCATGGACCTCACTCAAGTCCACACTGACATCACTCAAATCCACACTGACCTCACACAAATCCGCACTGACCTCACACAGATCCATACTAAGCTCACTCAAATCCACACTAAGCTCGCTCAAATTCACACTGAACTCATCAAATCCACGCTGACCTAACTCAAATCCACACTGACCTCACTCAAATCCGCACTGACCTCACTCAAATCCACACTGAGCTCACTCAAATTCACAGTGACCTCATTCAAATCCGCACTGATCTCACTCAAATCCACACTGGGTTCACTCAAGTCCACACTGACTTCACTCAAATCCGCACTGAGCTCACTCAAATCCACAGTATGTTCACTCAAATCCTCGCTGACCTCACTCAAATCCGCACTGATCTCACTCAAATCCACACTGACCTCACTCAAAGCCACAGTGAGCTCGCTCAAATCTGCACTGACCTCACTCAAATCCATGCTGACCTCACACAAATCCGCAAGAAGCTCACTCAAATCCATACTCACCTCCCTCAAATCTGCTCTGAGCTCACACAAATCCACACTGACTACTCTCAAACATGCACTGACCTCACTCAAATCCACACTGACCTCACTTTAATACACAGCAGGTCAGGCAGCATCCAGGGAACAGGAGAATCGACGTTTCGGCATAAGCCCTTCTTCAGGAATTCCTGAAGACGGGCTTATGCCCGAAACGTCGATTCTCCTGTTCCCTGGATGCTGCCTGACTTGCTGCGCTTATGCAGCAACACATTTTCAGCTCTGATCTCCAGCATCTGCAGACCTCACTTTCTCCTCACTTAAATACACACTGACCTCACTCACATCTGCACAGACCACACACAAATCCACACTGACCACTCTCACATCTGCACTGACCTCTCAAATCCGCACTGACCTCACTCAAATCCACGCTAATCTCACTCAAATTCGCACTGACCTCACACAAATCTGCACTGATCTCACTCAAATCCGCACTGACCTCACTCAAATCCGCACTGAGCTCACTCAAATCCACGCTGATCTCACTCACATCCGCATTGACCTCTCTCAAATCCGCACTGACCTCTCTCAAATCCGCACTGACCTCACGCAAATCCACACTGACCTCACACAAATCCACACTGACCTCACTCAAGTCCACACTGACCTCACTAAAATCCGCACTGACCTCACTCAAGTGCACACTGCCCTCACTAAAATCCGCACCGACCTCACTCAAATCCGCACTGACCTCACTCAAATCCGCACTGAGCTCACTCTAATCCACACTGACCTCACTCACATCCGCATTGACCTCTCTCAAATCCGCACTAACCTCACGCAAATCCGCACCGACCTCACTCAAATCCGCACTGACCTTATTCAAATCCACACTAAGCTTGCTCAAATTCACACTGAGCTCACTCAAATCCACACTGACCTCACTCAAATCCACGCTGACCTCACTCAAATCCGCACTGAGCTCACTCAAATCCGCACTGAGCTCACTCAAATCCACACTGACCTCATTCAAATCCACGCTGACCTCACTCAAATCCACACTGACCTCACTCAAATCTGCATTGATCTCACTCAAATCCACACTGACGTCACTCAAATCCACACTGACCTCACTCAAATCCGCACTGACCTCACTCAAATCCACGCTGACCTCACTCAAATCCACATTGACCTCACTCAAATCTGCATTGATCTCACTCAAATCCACACTGACGTCACTCAAATCCACCCTGAGCTCACTCAAATCTGCACTGATCTCACTGAAATCCACACTGACCTCACTCAAATCCACACTGAGCTCACTCAAATCCGCACTGACCTCACTCAAATCCGCATGGACCTCACTCAAATCTGCACTGACCTCACTCAAATCCACATTGAGCTCACTCAAATCCACACTGACCTCACTCTAATCCACACTGAGCTCACTCAAATCCGCAAGGAGCTCACACAAATCCGCACTCACCTCACTCAAATCTGCTCTGAACTCACTTAAATCGGCACTGACCTCACTCAAGTCCACATTGACCTCACTCAAATCCAAGCTGACCTCACTCAAATCCGCATGGACCTCACTCAAGTCCACACTGACATCACTCAAATCCACACTGACCTCACACAAATCCGCACTGACCTCACACAGATCCATACTAAGCTCACTCAAATCCACACTAAGCTCGCTCAAATTCACACTGAACTCATCAAATCCACGCTGACCTAACTCAAATCCACACTGACCTCACTCAAATCCGCACTGACCTCACTCAAATCCACACTGAGCTCGCTCAAATTCACAGTGACCTCATTCAAATCCGCACTGATCTCACTCAAATCCACACTGGGTTCACTCAAGACCACACTGACTTCACTCAAATCCGCACTGAGCTCACTCAAATCCACAGTATGTTCACTCAAATCCTCGCTGACCTCACTCAAATCCGCACTGATCTCACTCAAATCCACACTGACCTCACTCAAAGCCACAGTGAGCTCGCTCAAATCTGCACTGACCTCACTCAAATCCATGCTGACCTCACACAAATCCGCAAGAAGCTCACTCAAATCCATACTCACCTCCCTCAAATCTGCTCTGAGCTCACACAAATCCACACTGACTACTCTCAAACATGCACTGACCTCACTCAAATCCACACTGACCTCACTTTAATACACAGCAGGTCAGGCAGCATCCAGGGAACAGGGGAATCAACGTTTCGGCATAAGCCCTTCTTCAGGAATTCCTGAAGACGGGCTTATGCCCGAAACGTCGATTCTCCTGTTCCCTGGATGCTGCCTGACCTGCTGCGCTTATGCAGCAACACATTTTCAGCTCTGATCTCCAGCATCTGCAGACCTCACTTTCTCCTCACTTAAATACACACTGACCTCACTCAAATCTGCACAGACCACACACAAATCCACACTGACCACACTCACATCTGCACTGACCTCTCAAATCCGCACTGACCTCACTCAAACCCGCACTGACCTCACTCAAATCCGCACTGACCTCTCTCAAATCCGCACTGACCTCATGCAAATCCACACTGACCTCATTCAAATCCACACTGACCTCACTCAAATCCACACTGACCTCACTCAAATCCGCACTGACCTCACTCAAATCCACGCTGACCTCACTCAAATCCACACTGAGCTCACTCAAATCCGCACTGAGCTCACTCAAATCCACACTGACCTCACTCAAATCCACGCTGACCTCACTCAAATCCACACTGACCTCACTCAAATCCGCACTGAGCTCACTCAAATCCACACTGACCTCACTCAAATCCACACTGACGTCACTCAAATCCACACTGACCTCACTCAAATCCGCACTGACCTCACTCAAATCCACGCTGACCTCACTCAAATCCACATTGACCTCACTCAAATCTGCATTGATCTCACTCAAATCCACACTGACGTCACTCAAATCCACCCTGAGCTCACTCAAATCTGCACTGATCTCACTGAAATCCACACTGACCTCACTCAAATCCACACTGAGCTCACTCAAATCCGCACTGACCTCACTCAAATCCGCATGGACCTCACTCAAATCTGCACTGACCTCACTCAAATCTGCTCTGAACTCACTTAAATCCGCACTGACCTCACTCAAGTCCACATTGACCTCACTCAAATCCAAGCTGACCTCACTCAAATCCGCATGGACCTCACTCAAGTCCACACTGACATCACTCAAATCCACACTGACCTCACACAAATCCGCACTGACCTCACACAGATCCATACTAAGCTCACTCAAATCCACACTAAGCTCGCTCAAATTCACACTGAACTCATCAAATCCACGCTGACCTAACTCAAATCCACACTGACCTCACTCAAATCCGCACTGACCTCACTCAAATCCACACTGAGCTCGCTCAAATTCACAGTGACCTCATTCAAATCCGCACTGATCTCACTCAAATCCACACTGGGTTCACTCAAGACCACACTGACTTCACTCAAATCCGCACTGAGCTCACTCAAATCCACAGTATGTTCACTCAAATCCTCGCTGACCTCACTCAAATCCGCACTGATCTCACTCAAATCCACACTGACCTCACTCAAAGCCACAGTGAGCTCGCTCAAATCTGCACTGACCTCACTCAAATCCATGCTGACCTCACACAAATCCGCAAGAAGCTCACTCAAATCCATACTCACCTCCCTCAAATCTGCTCTGAGCTCACACAAATCCACACTGACTACTCTCAAACATGCACTGACCTCACTCAAATCCACACTGACCTCACTTTAATACACAGCAGGTCAGGCAGCATCCAGGGAACAGGGGAATCAACGTTTCGGCATAAGCCCTTCTTCAGGAATTCCTGAAGACGGGCTTATGCCCGAAACGTCGATTCTCCTGTTCCCTGGATGCTGCCTGACCTGCTGCGCTTATGCAGCAACACATTTTCAGCTCTGATCTCCAGCATCTGCAGACCTCACTTTCTCCTCACTTAAATACACACTGACCTCACTCAAATCTGCACAGACCACACAAATCCACACTGACCACACTCACATCTGCACTGACCTCTCAAATCCGCACTGACCTCACTCAAACCCGCACTGACCTCACTCAAATCCGCACTGACCTCTCTCAAATCCGCACTGACCTCATGCAAATCCACACTGACCTCATTCAAATCCACACTGACCTCACTCAAATCCACACTGACCTCACTCAAATCCGCACTGACCTCACTCAAATCCACGCTGACCTCACTCAAATCCACACTGAGCTCACTCAAATCCGCACTGAGCTCACTCAAATCCACACTGACCTCACTCAAATCCACGCTGACCTCACTCAAATCCACACTGACCTCACTCAAATCCGCACTGAGCTCACTCAAATCCACACTGACCTCACTCAAATCCACACTGACGTCACTCAAATCCACACTGACCTCACTCAAATCCGCACTGACCTCACTCAAATCCACGCTGACCTCACTCAAATCCACATTGACCTCACTCAAATCTGCATTGATCTCACTCAAATCCACACTGACGTCACTCAAATCCACCCTGAGCTCACTCAAATCTGCACTGATCTCACTGAAATCCACACTGACCTCACTCAAATCCACACTGAGCTCACTCAAATCCGCACTGACCTCACTCAAATCCGCATGGACCTCACTCAAATCTGCACTGACCTCACTCAAATCTGCTCTGAACTCACTTAAATCCGCACTGACCTCACTCAAGTCCACATTGACCTCACTCAAATCCAAGCTGACCTCACTCAAATCCGCATGGACCTCACTCAAGTCCACACTGACATCACTCAAATCCACACTGACCTCACACAAATCCGCACTGACCTCACACAGATCCATACTAAGCTCACTCAAATCCACACTAAGCTCGCTCAAATTCACACTGAACTCATCAAATCCACGCTGACCTAACTCAAATCCACACTGACCTCACTCAAATCCGCACTGACCTCACTCAAATCCACACTGAGCTCGCTCAAATTCACAGTGACCTCATTCAAATCCGCACTGATCTCACTCAAATCCACACTGGGTTCACTCAAGACCACACTGACTTCACTCAAATCCGCACTGAGCTCACTCAAATCCACAGTATGTTCACTCAAATCCTCGCTGACCTCACTCAAATCCGCACTGATCTCACTCAAATCCACACTGACCTCACTCAAAGCCACAGTGAGCTCGCTCAAATCTGCACTGACCTCACTCAAATCCATGCTGACCTCACACAAATCCGCAAGAAGCTCACTCAAATCCATACTCACCTCCCTCAAATCTGCTCTGAGCTCACACAAATCCACACTGACTACTCTCAAACATGCACTGACCTCACTCAAATCCACACTGACCTCACTTTAATACACAGCAGGTCAGGCAGCATCCAGGGAACAGGGGAATCAACGTTTCGGCATAAGCCCTTCTTCAGGAATTCCTGAAGACGGGCTTATGCCCGAAACGTCGATTCTCCTGTTCCCTGGATGCTGCCTGACCTGCTGCGCTTATGCAGCAACACATTTTCAGCTCTGATCTCCAGCATCTGCAGACCTCACTTTCTCCACACTTAAATACACACTGACCTCACTCAAATCTGCACAGACCACACACAAATCCACACTGACCTCACTCAAATCCGCACTGACCTCTCTCAAATCCACACTGACCTCATTCAAATCCACGCTGACCTCACTCAAATCCGCACTGACCACACTGAAATCTGCACTGACCTCATTCAAATCCACACTGACCTCACTCAAATCCACACTGACCTTACACAAATCCACACTGACCTCACTCAAATCCACACTGACCTCACCCAAATCTGCACTGACCTCACTCAAATCCACACTGACCTCACTCAAATCCACACTGACCTCACCCAAATCTGCACTGACCTCACTCAAATCCACACTGAACTCACTCAATTCCACACTGAGCTCAATCAAATCCGCTTCTGGATCTGTGGTGCTGGAAGAGGACAGCAATTCAGGCAGCATCCGAGGACAGGCAAAATCGACATTTTGTGCAAAAGCCCTTCATCAGGAATAAAGGCAGAGAGCCTGAAGCGTGGAGAGATAAGCTAGAGGAGGGTGGGGGTGGGGATAGAGTAGCATAGAGTACAATAGGTCAGTGGGGAAGGAGATGAAGGTGATAGGTCAGGGAGGAGAGGGTGGAGTGGATAGGTGGAAAAAGAGCTGGGCAGGTCGGACAAGTCAGGGGATCGTGTTGATGGAGGTTAGAAACTAGGATGAGGTGGGGGAAGGGGAAATGAGGAAACTGTTGAAATCCACATTGATGCCCTGGGGTTGAAGTGTTCCGTGGCGGAATATGAGGCGTTCTTCCTCCAGGCGTCTGGTGGTGAGGGAGCGGCGGTGGAGGAGGCCCAGCACCTCCATATCCTCGGCAGAGTGGGAGGGGGAGTTGAAATGTTGAGCCACGGGGCGATTTGGTTGATTGGTGCGGGTGTCTCGGAGATGTTCCCTAAAGCGCTCTGCTAGGAGGCGCCCAGTCTCCACAGTGTAGAGGAGACCGCATCGGGAGCAACGGATACAATAAATGATATTAGTGGATGTGCAGGTAAAACTTTGATGGATGTGGAAGGCTCCTTTAAGGCCTTGGATGGAGGTGAGGGAGGAGGTGTGGGCACAGGTTTTACAGTTCCTGCGGTGGCAGGGGAAAGTGCCAGGATGGGAGGGTGGGTCGTAGGGGGGCGTGGACCTGACCAGGTAGTCACGGAGGGAACGGTCTTTGCGGAAGGTGGAGAGGGGTGGGGAGGGAAATATATCCCTGGTGGTGGGTCTTTTTGGAGGTGGCGGAAATGTCGGCGGATGATTTGGTTTATGCGAAGGTTGGTAGGGTGGAAGGTGAGCACCAGGGGCGTTCTGTCCTTGTTGCGGTTCATTTCCTGGCCTATTACCTGCCCTCGACCTCTTCATTTCCAACTGCCGCCGGGACATTAACCGCCTCTACCTGTCGACCCCCCTCCCCCACTCCAACCTCTCACCCTCACAACACGCAGCCCTCCAATCCCTCTGCTCCAATCCTGACCTCACCATCAAGCCAGCGGACAAAGGGGGCGCAGTGGTAGTCTGGCGCACTGACCTCTACACCGCTGAAGCCAAACATCAACTCGAGGACACCTCTTCCTACTGCCCCCTTGACCATGACCCCACCCCCCATCACCAAACCATCATCTCCCAGACCATACAGAACCTCATCACCTCAGGAGATCTCCCACCCACAGCTTCCAACCTCATAGTCCGAGAACCCCGCACTGCCCGGTTCTACCTCCTTCCCAAGATCCACAAGCCTGACCACCCTGGCCGACCCATTGTCTCAGCATGCTCCTGCCCCACTGAACTCATCTCTACCTATCTCGACACTGTCCTATCCCCCCTAGTCCAGGAACTCCCCACATACGTTCGAGACACCACCCACACCCTCCACCTCCTCCAAGACTTCCGTTTCCCCGGCCCCCAACGCCTCATCTTCTCCATGGATATCCAATCCCTCTACACCTCCATCCGCCATGACCAGGGCCTCCAAGCCCTCAGTTTTTTCCTCTCCAGACGTTCCCAACAGTACCCCTCCACCGACACTCTCATTCGTTTGGCCGAACTGGTCCTCACCCTCAACAATTTCTCCTTTGAATCCTCCCACTTCCTCCAGACCAAAGGGGTAGCCATGGGCACACGTATGGGACCCAGCTATGCCTGTCTCTTTGTTGGCTACGTAGAGCAGTTGATCTTCCGTAATTACACCGGCACCACTCCCCACCTCTTCCTCCGCTACATTGATGACTGCATTGGCGCCACCTTGTGCTCCCGCGAGGAGGTTGAGCAATTCATCAACTTCACCAACACATTCCACCCTGACCTTAAATTTACCTGGACCATCTCTGACACCTCCCTCCCCTTCCAGGACCTCTCCATCTCCATCAGTGACGACCGACTTGACACTGACATTTTCGACAAACCCACCGACTCCCACAGCTACCTGGATTACACCTCTTCCCACCCTACCTCTTGCAGAAATGCCATCCCGTATTCCCAATTCCTCCGCCTCCGCCGTATCTGCTCCCAGGAGGAGCAGTTCCACCATAGAACACACCAGGTGGCCTCCTTCTTTAGAGACCGCAATTTCCCTTCCCACATGGTTAAAGATGCCCTCCAACGCATCTCGTCCACATCCCGCACCTCCGCCCTCAGACCCAACCCCTCCAACCGCAACAAGGACAGAACGCCCCTGGTGCTCACCTTCCACCCTACCAACCTTCGCATAAACCAAATCATCCGCCGACATTTCCGCCACCTCCAAAAAGACCCCACCACCAGGGATATATTTCCCTCCCCACCCCTCTCCGCCTTCCGCAAAGACCGTTCCCTCCGTGACTACCTGGTCAGGTCCACGCCCCCCTACGACCCACCCTCCCATCCTGGCACTTTCCCCTGCCACCGCAGGAACTGTAAAACCTGCGCCCACACCTCCTCTCTCACCTCTATCCAAGGCCTTAAAGGAGCCTTCCACATCCATCAAAGTTTTACCTGCACATCCACTAATATCATTTATTGTATCCGTTGCCCCCGATGCGGTCTCCTCTACATTGGGGAGACTGGGCGCCTCCTAGCAGAGCGCTTTAGGGAACATCTCCGAGACACCCGCACCAATCAACCAAACCGCCCCGTGGCTCAACATTTCAACTCCCCCTCCCACTCTGCTGAGGACATGGAGGTCCTGGGCCTCCTTCACTGCCGCTCCCTCACCACCAGACGCATGGAGGAAGAACGCCTCATATTCCGCCTCGGAACACTTCAACCCAGGGCATCAATGTGGACTTCAACAGCTTCCTCATTTCCCCTTCCCCACCTCATCCTAGTTTCTAACCCCCAGCAACACGATCCCCTGACTTGTCCGGACTTGTCCGACCTGCCCAGCTCCTTTTCCACCTATCCACTCCACCCTCTCCTCCCCGACCTATCACCTTCATCTCCTTCCCCACTGACCTATTGTACTCTATGCCACTCTATCCTCACCCCCACCCTCCTCTAGCTTATCTCTCCATGCTTCAGGCTCTCTGCCTTTATTCCTGATGAAGGGCTTTTGCCCGAAATGTTGATTTTGCCTGTCCTCGGATGCTGCCTGAATTGCTGTGCTCTTCCAGCACCACTGATCCAGAATCTGGTTTCCAGCATTTGTAGTCATTGTTTTTACCTCAATCAAATCCGCACTGACCTCACTCAAATCCGCACTGACCTCACCCAAATCCGCACTGACCTCACTCAATTCCACACTGACCTCACTCAAATCCGCACTGACCTCACTCAAATCCGCACTGACCTCACTCAAATCCACACTAGATTAGATTAGATTACTTACAGTGTGGAAATAGGCTCTTCGGCCCAACAAGTCCACACCGCCCCGCCGAAGCGCAACCCACCCATACACCGACATTTACCCCTTACCTAACACTACGGGCAATTTAGCATGGCCAATTCACCTAACCTGCACATCTTTGGACTGTGGATGGAAACCGGAGCACCCGGAGGAAACCCACACAGACACGGGGAGAATGTGCAAACTCCACACAGTCAGTCGCCTGAGGCGGGAATTGAACCCGGGTCTCTAGCGCAGCGAGGCAGCAGTGCTAACCACTGTGCCACCGTGCCGCCCACACTAAGCTCGCTCAAATCCACACTGACCTCACTCAAATCCACACTGACCTCACTCAAATCCACACTGATCTCACTCAAATCCGCACTGACCTCACTCAAATCCACACTGACCTCACTCAAATCCACGCTGACCTCACTCAAATCCGCACTGACCTCACTCAAATCCACACTGATCTCACTCAAATCTGCACTGAGCACACTCAAATATCCACTGAACCCACTCAAATACATACTGACCACACTCAAATCCACACTCAAATCCTGAAGAAAGGCTTAGGCCCGAAACGTCGATTCTCCTGTTCCTTGAATGCTACTTGACCTGCTGCGCTTTTCCAGCAACACATTTTCAACACTCAAATCCGCACTGAGCTCACTCAAATCCACACTGACCTCACTCATATCCACACTGACCTCACTCAAATCCACGCTGACCTAACTTAAATTCACACTGACCTCACTCAAATCCACACTGGCCTCACTCAAATCCACGCTGACCTCACTCAAATCCGCACTGATCTCACTCAAATCCGCACTGAGCTCACTCAAATTCACACTGAGCTCACTCAAATCCGCACTGACCTCACTCAAATCCACGCTGATCTCACTCAAATCCACACTGACCTCACTCAAATCCGCACTGGCCTCACTCAAATCTGCACTGATCTCACTCAAATCCACACTGAGCTCACTCAAATCCATACTGACCTCACTCAAATCCGCACTGGCCTCACTCAAATCTGCACTGACTCACTCAAATCCACGCTGATCTCACTCAAATCCACACTGACCTCACTCAAATCTGCACTGACCTCACTCAAATCCACACTAAGCTCGCTCAAATCCGCACTGACCTCACTCAAATCCACACTGAGCTCACTAAAATCCGCACTGACCTCACTAAAATCCGCACTGACCTCACTCAAATCCACACTGAGCTCACTCAAATCCACACTGAGCTCACTCAAATCTGCACTGACCTCACTCAAATCCACGCTGACCTCATACAAATCCGCTCTGAGCTCACACAAATCCACACTGTCACTCTCCTACAAGCTCTGACCTCACTCAAATCCACACTGACCTCACTTAAATACACGCTGACCTCACTCGAATCTGCACAGACCACACACAAATCCACACTGACCACTCTCACATCCGCACTGACCTCACTCAATTCCACACTGAGCTCACTCAAATCCACACTGAGCTCACTCAAATCCACACTGACCTCACTCAATTCCACACTGAGCTCACTCAAATCCACACTGAGCTCACTCAAATCCACACTGACCTCACTCAATTCCACACTGAGCTCACTCAAATCCACACTGAGCTCACTCAAGTCCACACTGACTTCTCTTAAACCCGCACTGACCACTGAACTCCACACTGACCTCACTCAAATCCATATTAAGCTCGCTGAAATCCACACTCACCTCACTCAAATCCATGCTGACCTCACTCAAATCCACACTGATCTCACTCAAATCCACACTGAGCTCACTCTATTCCGCACTGACCTCACTCAAATACATGGAGAAAGTGAGGACTGCAGATGCTGGAGATCAGAGCTGAAAATGTGTTGCTGAAAAAGCACAGCAGGTCAGGCAGCATCCAAGGAGCAGGAGAATCGACGTTTCGGTCATAGTTCCCAGATACGGGATAATGGAGTGTATAGATTCAAATCACTTTACTTCCAAGGTACTCCAGGGAACGATGAAGGGGTGGGGAATCTCCTGGGAGTTCCACACCCGTTGGTACCCACCCTCATCAGGAAAGGTTGAGAGAATGAACCCCACACTCAAGATGCAGTTATCTAAATTAATAATAGAAAGCAGATTCCCTTGGACTCATTGTTCACCTATAGCCCTCTTGTGAGTGCTGACGGCCTGAAGGAAAAATCTGGGTCTGTCTCCTTATGAGATATTGTTTGGCCTGCCCTACTTGAGAACAAAAGGGAACTAACAATCCCAGAAACTAGAGATTTGTTCTTAAAGAAGTATATACTGGGCTTGTCCTCCTCTTTGTCTTTCCTCAGGAAACAGGGTTTATTGGCACAGCCTCTGGCCCTTGAATTCACCATTCATCCCATTTGGCCGGGAGATTGGGTCCTAATTAAGTCATGGACAGAAACTAAATTGCAACCGGATTGGGAGGGACTATACCAGACTCTTTTGACGACTGAAATGGTGATAAGAACGGCGGAGAAAGGCTGGACTCACTACACCAGATCAAGGGACCAGAGAAATCCCCGGTTGAGAAAGAAGTCTGGACAGCCTAATCAATGCAAGAACCACTGAAACTCAGGCTACAGAGACTTTGAGTGACTGATTATAGCGTGGCGACGTGAGCACTGGAAGGTTTTTTAAAGATTACATGTAAAGTCTCTTGGTGCTTCAATACTATTGTAGAATGCTGAGGATGCTTAGGGTTATAATATTAGCTCTCTTAGCAATGGGATTTTGTCAAACATCATCTTCATACTTGTCATTAACGGTCCCTGAGTCTGATAATCCACAAGTAATAGACGCCGATGCATGCAGCTTAGTAAATTGTGGGGATGTAGATAATGCAGCTCAGCGATACATCTTAAGTCCTACGGGGATGACCTTGGGGATGGTACTTGGTATAATGGTCTTGTCACAGTACACCAAGCCCCCTTCCGACCAGCTTGCGATTGTCCTGATAAAAAGTGTAACCCAATGTACCTAACGATGAAGAAAACCACATGGCACGGAGTGATTCTAGGGGGGAGCACCTATCAGGTACAATTAAATGAAACATTTGGGATAGATATGAAAACCAGCAGGAATGATTTCTCAGGCTGTTGTTTCCAAATTAGTGAAGGAAGGGGAAAATGGGCAGAACAACTGAATGATAAGATGCAACCTTTCACCCCTCCCGATGACCCAAGTGGTAAAAATTATAGAGGTGAAGGACTTGAAACAGACCATCAAAATAGAAACTGGATACGGGGATGCAAATGCCTGCGTTGAATGGGTAAAGTATACTGTAAAAAGTCTGAACAAGAGCAATTGCTATGGATGTGCCTCCGATAGACCAGTGGCCCAGGTGGTTCCCTTTCCGCTCGGGTGGAAGTGAGGCATGAAGGACATGAAATGTATGATAGCACTGTATCAGTATAGCCCTGTATCATTCCTGCATGGAATGATAGGAACTGTACCTCCCTATCTCGAATGTTCCCTCCCTTGGAGAAGAAAGACTTAAAAGGCCCCCCTACGTTTTCAGCCGCAGTCGGAAATCACACGTCGTGTGTACGTAGACAAGGTACAAATCAGTCCAGAGACTTGGGGGAGCTCTATAGGAGTTCCTAGAGGGGTACCGGATGAGTACAAAGCTCATAACCAGATTGCAGCAGGTTTTGAATCGGCTCTACTCTGGTGGGTAATGGTCAACAAGAATGCGAACTGGATAAACTATATTTTCTATAATCATTAAAGATTCATCAATTACACGAGGGATGCAGTCAAAGGCATTACAGAACAGCGTGATGCAACCAGTAGAATGGCCTGGGAAAATAGAGTGGCCTTAGATATGATCTTAGCTGAAAAAGGGGGTGTATGCGTGATGATAGGAAAGAGCTGTTGTACTTTTATTGCAAATAATACAGCACCTGACGGGTCAATCACTCGTGCCTTGTGAGGAATGACCACCTCGGCTGAAGAACTGGCTGAGAATTCCGGTATGGACACATCACTCATGGGATGGCTGGAATCATGGTTTGGGAAATGGAAGGGTGTGGTAGTGTCCATCCTCACCTCCCTGATAGTGGTAGCAGGAGTACTGGTAGCAATTGGCTGTTGTATCACACCTTATGTAGGGGGACTAACCCAAGTAATCAGGCAGAGGAACTCTACCTCTTGAACAATGAAGGATGGGTGACCTTGAGGCCAAGATGAATGAAGTCTCGGGGATGATGCTTGCAAATTTAGGGGCGACATATGGGAGAAATGCAGAAAACAACAGTTATTTAAAAAAGGGGGGATTGTGAGAAGCGCTTGTGAAGTATTTTTTCTGCAAAAATCACAAGGCTGAGTCATTGGGGGGGCGGGGGGCGGGTGGGGGCGGGGGGCGGGTGTATATGTTAAGCTAGATATGCTTGTACAAAGAGTTACAAGTAGCTGTATCTTGCTTCTGCAAAACTCGCAAGGTGGAATCACGTGGGTGTATACCAAGAAATAACTAACCGAAAAGGGAGATGGTCACCCGGTAGAAACAGATATATTGACATGACAGTTGCAATTGTCATGCACATAGGGAGTTAGTGTGAACAAGATAACCAAATAAGACCCAGTGTTGTGTCAGCAACAGTAATAAGACTCAGCTATCAAGGGGGGTGGTTACACGCCAACAACAGGCCACAGACAGATGTGGTAAACCGATTGGATTAGCAATTGCACAGAGCAATACAACTATCATGTATGAGGTAAAAGAGGAGTACCGAGAGACTCAACTGAACTGTATACATTGGAATGTAACCCCCGATCGGGGTGCCTACTTTGTGGTCACCCGGGCTTGCAAGACCGTATGAATAAAGACTGCTTCAGGATTTGACTCGGATTGAAATTATTGAACAGTGAGCTTGGTTTCTCACAGTCCATGCTGCAGGACTGTGAGGACCCACCACAACACACTTTGATGGGATAATCCACAGCCTGTGCCAATGATAACCTGTGTGTATTGACATGTTGGATGAGATCAACAAACACTACAATCACCTCAGGGATTTCATGCATCCCTTACTGGGAAGGATTAATCCTCAAACAATTTGTCTCATCAACACAACATCGAGATTAGCCTGTGACTTGCACTGTCTTGCTTGAGTTGATAACATGAGAGAAACAGCCAACTTTGTACAACTTCAGGCTTTTCCAAGAAGCTCTTTGTTTGTAGAAACTGGTGTAACCAGCTGAAAAAAGCTGAGACATGTGAAAAGTTTAAACAATCCTTTTCTGGAGGCAACAGGAGTCACTGGAACACAGCCTGAGGGGGTTCGGGTCAGTACACACAGAGTGTTGGTGCTGTGGTGGGCTGTCTATATGCTGCAGGGTAGCCCCCTGTACAATGAGGGGAATTCTTCCATTATTCAAAGTGTCTGTTGTGACTGAGAAAAACAGGGGCTTGGTGCTGGGGTCCCGAACCTCTCAGTTTGGATTCTAATCCCGAGTAGCTCAGCTTGCTGAGAATGTGACAATTTACTCTGACTGTCCACGTGGGGATGGGGAAATGGGGGATGTGAATAAGGGAGGGGTTAGGGTGGGTCTGGGCTCACCCTGTCAGTGAACAGACTTTGCTCTGGTCTCAGTCACTGTGTTATACACTCTGACATCCAACTGCCTCTTCAAGAATTGATCCCTCTCCTGCCCCTGAAGATCCTTTGGTGTGGAGAAATTTTTGTGTTTCTGTTACAGTTCTGTTGGCAACAGAAATTCATATCCACTTGAGAGACCTTCCTTTCATAATTCCTGTGAATTTAAACAGGAAGATGCCGCGTCAAACCAAGGACACTATTCAGAAGCTGGTTTTGAAAGTTATGTTTACTGATGCACATTGGGAGTTGGATTCAATGTTGCCTTCCTCTGAAACAGGGAGAGAAAAGACAACAGCATGAACTAGAGAAAATCTGCTTCACAACAGCATTCTGATTGGCTCCTAACCAGGTTTCCTTTTGTTTGTGTGGGTCCAATGCAACAAGGGGAGCTCAATGGAGGAGATGAGAGCTTCCAGAGGAACTAATATGATAGAGCGTACGCAAAGGATCAGGGTCAGACATGGGGGGGGGGCATTGTGGCTCAGTGATTAGCAATGCTGCCTCACAGCACCAGGGACCCAGGTTCAATTCCAGCCTCGGGTGACTGTCTGTGTGGGGTTTGCACATTCTCCCCGTGTCTGCGTGGGTTTCCTCCGGGTGCTCCGGTTTCCTCCCACAGTCCAAAGATGTGCAGGTTAGGTGAATTGGCCATGCTAAATTGCCCATAGGCGACTCCACACAGAGAGTCGCCTGAGGCGGGAGTTGAACCCGGGTGTCTGGCGCTGCGAGGCAGCAGTGCTAACCACTGTGCCACGATGCCGCCCACCGTTCCTCCTCAGCTCAGTCTGAAATCTGCTCTGTCTAATTTTGCCCATAGTGTTAGGTGAAGGGGTAAATGTAGGGGAATGGGTCTGGGTGGGTTATGCTTCGGCGGGTCGGTGTGGACTTGTTGGGTCGAAGGGCCTGTTTTCACACTGTAGGGAATCTAATCAAATCCACACTGACCTCACTCAAATCCGCACTGAGCTCACTCAAATCCGCACTGAGCTCAGTCAAATCTGCACTGACCTCACACAAATCCACGCTGACCTCACTCAAATCCACGCTGACCTCACTCAAATCCACGCTGACCTCACTCAAATCCACGCTGAGCTCACTCAAGTCCACAATGACTTCACTCAAATCCGCACTGAGATCACTCAAATCCGCACTGAGCTCAGTCAAATTCGCACTGAGCTCACACAAATCCACACTGACCACTCTCAAACACGCACTGACCTCACTCAAATCCATACTGACCTCACTTAAATCCACGCTGACCTCACTCAAATCCACGCTGAGCTCACTCAAGTCCACAATGACTTCACTCAAATCCGCACTGAGCTCACTCAAATCCGCACTGAGCTCAGTCAAATTCGCACTGAGCTCACACAAATCCACACTGACCACTCTCAAACACGCACTGACCTCACTCAAATACACACTGACCTCACTCAAATCCGCACAGACCACACAAAATCCACACTGACCACTCTCACATCCGCACTGACATCATTCAAATCCACACTGACCTCATTCAAATCCGAACTGACCCCACACAAATCCGCACTGACCTCACTCAAATCCGAACTGACCTCATTCAAATCCACACTGACCTCATTCAAATCCGAACTGACCCCACTCAAATCCGCACTGGCCACTCTCAAATCCGCACTGACCTCATTCAAATCCACACTGACCTCATTCAAATCCGAACTGACCCCACTCAAATCCGCACTGACTTCACTCAAATCCGAACTGACCTCATTCAAATCCACACTGACCTCACTCAAATCCACACTGACCTCACTCAAATCCACCCTGAGCTCATACAAATCCACAGGGAACTCACTCAAATCTGCACTGAGCTCACTCAAATCCACACTGACCTCACTCAAATCTGCACTGAGCTCACTCAAATCCACACTGACCTCACTCAAATCCGACCTGACCTCACACAAATCCACACTGACCTCACTCAAATCCGAACTGACCTCACACAAATCCACACTGACCTCACTCAAATCCGAACTGACCTCACACAAATCCACACTGAGCTCACTCAAATCCGAACTGACCTCACACAAATCCACACTGAGCTCACTCAAATCCACACTGACCTCACTCAAATCCGAACTGACCTCACACAAATCCACACTGAGCTCACTCAAATCCACATTGAGCTCACTCAAATTCACACTGACCTCACTCAAATCTGCACTGAGCTCACTCAAATCCACACTGACCTCACTCAAATCCGAACTGACCTCACTCAAATCTGCACTGAGCTCACTCAAATCCACACTGACCTCACTCAAATCCGAACTGACCTCACACAAATCCACACTGACCTCACTCAAATCCGACTGACCTCACACAAATCCACACTGAGCTCACTCAAATCCGAACTGACCCCACTCAAATCCGAACTGACCTCACACAAATCCACACTGACCTCACTCAAATCCGAACTGACCTCACACAAATCCACACTGACCTCACTCAAATCCGAACTGACCTCACACAAATCCACACTGACCTCACTCAAATCCGAACTGACCTCACACAAATCCACACTGAGCTCACTCAAATCCACACTGACCTCACTCAAATCCGAACTGACCTCACACAAATCCACACTGAGCTCACTCAAATCCACATTGAGCTCACTCAAATCCACACTGACCTCACTCAAATCCACACTGAGCTCACTCAAATCCACACTGACCTCACTCAAATCCGAACTGACCTCACTCAAATCTGCACTGAGCTCACTCAAATCCACACTGACCTCACTCAAATCCGAACTGACCTCACACAAATCCACACTGACCTCACTCAAATCCACACTGACCTCACTCAAATCCGCACTGACCTCACTCAAATCCACACTGAACTCACTCAAATCCGAACTGACCTCACTCAAATCCGCACTGAGCTCACTCAAATCCGCACTGACCTCACTCAAATCCGAACTGACCTCACACAAATCCACACTGACCTCACTCAAATCCACACTGACCTCACACAAATCCACACTGACCTCACACAAATCCACACTGAGCTCACTCAAATCCACACTGACCTCACTCAAATCCGAACTGACCTCACACAAATCCACACTGACCTCACTCAAATCCACACTGACCTCACTCAAATCCACCCTGAGCTCACACAAATCCACACTGACCTCACTCAAATCCACACTGACCTCACTCAAATCCACACTGAACTCACTCAAATCTGCACTGAGCTCACTCAAATCCGAACTGACCTCACTCAAATCCACACTGACCTCACTCAAATCCACACTGACCTCACTCAAATCCACCCTGAGCTCACACAAATCCACACTGACCTCACTCAAATCCACACTGACCTCACTCAAATCCACACTGACCTCACTCAAATTCACACTGACCTCATTCAAATCCACCCTGAGCTTACACGCATCTGCACTGACCTCACTCGAATACACACTGACCTCACTCAAATCCACACTGACCTCACTCAAATCCACACTGACCTCACTCAAATTCACACTGACCTCATTCAAATCCACCCTGAGCTTACATGAATTTGCACTGACCTCACTCGAATCCACACTGAGCTCACTCAAATCCACACTGACCTCTCTCAATTCAGCACTGCCCTCACTCAAATCACCACTGACCTCACTCAAATCCACGCTGACCTCACTCAAATCTGCTCTGAGCTCACTCAAATTGGCACTGACCACTCTCAAATCTGCGAGGTTTCACCAACACATTCCACCCTGACCTTAAATTTACCTGGACCATCTCTGACACCTCCCTCCCCTTCCTGGACCTCTCCATCTCCATTAATGACGACCGACTTGACACTGACATTTTCTACAAACCCACCGACTCCCACAGCTACCTGGATTACACCTCTTCCAACCCTACCTCTTGCAAAAATGCCATCCCGTATTCCCAATTCCTCCGCCTCCGCCGTATCTGCTCCCAGGAGGAGCAGTTCCACCATAGAACACACCAGATGGCCTCCTTCTTTAGAGACCGCAATTTCCCTTCCCACGTGGTTAAAGATGCCCTCCAACGCATCTCGTCCACATCCCGCACCTCCGCCCTCAGACCCAACCCCTCCAACCGCAACAAGGACAGAACGCCCCTGGTGCTCACCTTCCACCCTACCAACCTTCGCATAAACCAAATCATCCGCCGACATTTCCGCCACCTCCAAACAGACCCCACCACCAGGGATATATTTCCCTCCCCACCCCTCTCCACCTTCCGCAAAGACCGTTCCCTCCGTGACTACCTGGTCAGGTCCACGCCCCCCTACGACCCACCCTCCCATCCTGGCACTTTCCCCTGCCACCGCAGGAACTGTAAAACCTGTGCCCACACCTCCTCCCTCACCTCTATCCAAGGCCTTAAAGGAGCCTTCCACATCCATCAAAGTTTTACCTGCACATCCACTAATATCATTTATTGTATCCGTTGCTCCCGATGCGGTCTCCTCTACATTGGGGAGACTGGGCGCCTCCTAGCAGAGCGCTTTAGGGGACATCTCTGAGACACCCGCACCAATCAACCAAACTGCCTCGTGGCTCAACATTTCAACTCCCCCTCCCACTCTGCCGAGGATATGGAGGTGCTGGGCCTCCTCCACCGCCGCTCCCTCACCACCAGACGCATGGAAGAAGAACGCCTCATCTTCTGCCTCGGAACACTACAACCCCAGGGCATCAATGTGGATTTCAACAGCTTCCTCATTTCCCCTTCCCCCATCTCATCCTAGTTTCTAACTTGCAGCTCCGCACTGTCCCCTTGACTTGTCCGGACTTGTCCCACCTGCCTATCTCCTTTTCCACCTATCCACTCCACCCTCTCCTCCCTGACCTATCACCTTCATCTCCTCCCCCACTGACCTATTGTACTCTATGCTACGCTATCCCCACCCCCACCCTCCTCTAGCTTATCTCTACACACTTCAGGCTCTCTGCCTTTATTCCTGATGAAGGGCCTTTCCCCGAAACGTCGATTTCGAACCTTTTCGGATGCTGCCTGAATTGCTGTGCTCGTCCAGCACCACTGATCCAGACTCTCAAATCTGCACTGACCTCACTCAAATTCACACTGACCTCACTCAAATCCACACTGACCTCACTCAAATCCGCACTGAGCTCACTCAAATCCGTATGGACCTCACTCAAATCCACACTGACCTCACTCAAATCCGCATGGACCTCACTCAAATCCACACTGACCTCACTCAAATCCACACTGATCTCACTCAAATCCACACTGACCTCACTCAAATCCACACTGAGCTCACTCAAATCCACACTGAGCTCACTCAAATCCACACTGACCTCACTCAAATCTGCACTGACCTCACTCAAATCCACACTGACCTCACTCAAATCCACACTGATCTCACTCAAATCCACACTGAGCTCACTCAAATCCACACTGACCTCACTCAGATCTGCACTGACCTCACTCAAATCCACACTGACCTCACACAAATCCGCATGGACCTCACTCAAATCCACACTGAGCTCACACAAATCCACACTGACCTCTCTCAAATCCACACTGAGCTCACACAAATCCACACTGACCTCTCTCAAATCCACACTGAGCTTACACAAATCCGCACTGACCTCTCACAAATCCGCACTGACCTCACTCAAATCTGCACTGACCTCACTCAAATCTGCACTGACCTCACTCAAATCCGCACAGAGCTCACTCAAATCCGCACTGACCTCACACTAATCCGCACTGTCCTCACGCAAATCCACACTGAGCTCACTCAAATCCGCACTGAGCTCACTCAAATCCACACTGAGCTTACACAAATCCGCACTGACCTCGCTCAAATCCGCACTGACCTCACTCAAATCCACACTGACCTCACTCAAATCCGCACTGACCTCTCTCAAATCCGCACTGACCTCACACAAATCCACACTGACCTCACTCAAATCCACACTGACCTCACTCAAATTCACACTGACCTCACTCAAATCCGCACTGACCTCACTGCAATCCTCACTGACCTCACTCAAATCCACACTGACCTCACTCAAATCTGCACTGACCTCACTCAAATCCGCACTGAGCTCACTCAAATCCGCACTGAGCTCACTCAAATCCACACTGAGCTTACACAAATCCGCACTGACCTCGCTCAAATCCGCACTGACCTCACTCAAATCCACACTGACCTCACTCAAATCCGCACTGACCTCTCTCAAATCCGCACTGACCTCACACAAATCCACACTGACCTCACTCAAATCCACACTGACCTCACTCAAATTCACACTGACCTCACTCAAATCCGCACTGACCTCACTGCAATCCTCACTGACCTCACTCAAATCCACACTGACCTCACTCAAATCCGCACTGACCTCACTCAAATCCACACTGACCTCTCTCAAATCCACACTGACCTCACTCAAATCCGCACTGACCACACTCAAATCCACACTGACCTCACTCAAATCCGCACTGACCTCACTCAAATCCGCACTGACCTCACTCAAATCCGCACTGACCTCACTCAAATCCACACTGACCTCACTCAAATCCACACTGAACTCACTCAAATCCACACTGAACTCACCCAAATCTGCACTGACCTCACTCAAATCCACACTGAACTCACTCAAATCTGCACTGACCTCACTCAAATCCACACTGAACTCACTCAATTCCACACTGAGCTCAATCAAATCCGCTTCTGGATCTGTGGTGCTGGAAGAGCACAGCAATTCAGGCAGCATCCGAGGACAGGCAAAATCGACGTTTTGGGCAAAAGCCCTTCATCAGGAATAAAGGCAGAGAGCCTGAAGCGTGGAGAGATAAGCTAGAGGAGGGTGGGGGTGGGGATAGAGTAGCATAGAGTCCAATAGGTCAGTGGGGAAGGAGATGAAGGTGATAGGTCAGGGAGGAGAGGGTGGAGTGGATAGGTGGAAAAGGAGCTGGGCAGGTCGGACAAGTCAGGGGATCGTGTTGCTGGAGGTTAGAAACTAGGATGAGGTGGGGGAAGGGGAAATGAGGTAGCTCTTGAAGTCCACATTGATGCCCTGGGGTTGAAGTGTTCCGAGGCGGAAGATGAGGCGTTCTTCCTCCAGGCGTCTGGTGGTGAGGGAGTGGCGGTGGAGGAGGCCCAGGACCTCCATGTCCTCGGCAGAGTGGGAGGGGGAGTTGAAATGTTGAGACACGGGGCGATTTGGTTGATTGGTGCGGGTGTCTCGGAGATGTTCCCTAAAGCGCTCTGCTAGGAGGCGCCCAGTCTCCCCAATGTAGAGGAGACCGCATCGGGAGCAACGGATACAATAAATGATATTAGTGGATGTGCAGGTAAAACTTTGATGGATGTGGAAGGCTCCTTTAGGGCCTTGGATAGAGGTGAGGGAGGAGGTGTGGGCACAGGTTTTACAGTTCCTGCGGTGGCAGGGGAAGGTGCCAGGATGGGAGGGTGGGTCGTAGGGGGGCGTGGACCTGACCAGGTAGTCACGGAGGGAACGGTCTTTGCGGAAGGCGGAGAGGGGTGGGGAGGGAAATATATCCCTGGTGGTGGGTCTTTTTGGAGGTGGCGGAAATGTCGGCGGATGATTTGGTTTATGCAAAGGTTGGTAGGGTGGAAGGTGAGCAACAGAAGCTTTCTGTCCTTGTTGCGGTTCATTTCCTGGCCTATTACCTGCCCTCGACCTCTTCATTTCCAACTGCCGCCGGGACATTAACCGCCTCAACCTGTCGACCCCCCTCCCCCACTCCAACCTCTCACCCTCACAACACGCAGCCCTCCAATCCCTCTGCTCCAATCCTGACCTCACCATCAAGCCAGCGGACAAAGGGGGCGCAGTGGTAGTCTGGCGCACTGACCTCTACACCGCTGAAGCCAAATGCCAACTCGAGGACACCTCTTCCTACCGCCCCCTTGACCATGACCCCACCCCCCATCACCAAACCATCATCTCCCAGACCATACAGAACCTCATCACCTCAGGAGATCTCCCACCCACAGCTTCCAACCTCATAGTCCGGAAACCCCGCACTGCCCGGTTCTACCTCCTTCCCAAGATCCACAAGCCTGACCACCCTGGCCGACCCATTGTCTCAGCATGCTCCTGCCCCACTGAACTCATCTCTACCTACCTCGACACTGTCCTATCCCCCCTAGTCAAGGAACTCCCCACATACGTTCGAGACACCACCCACGCCCTCCACCTCCTCCAAGACTTCCGTTTCCCCGGCCCCCAACGCCTCATCTTCACCATGGATATCCAATCCCTCTACACCTCCATCTGCCATGACCAGGGCCTCCAAGCCCTCCGTTTTTTCCTCTCCAGACGTTCCCAACAGTACCCTTCCACCGACACTCTCATTCGTTTGGCCGAACTGGTCCTCACCCTTAACAATTTCTCCTTTGAATCCTCCCACTTCCTCCAGACCAAAGGGATAGCCATGGGCACACGTATGGGCCCCAGCTATGCCTGTCTCTTTGTTGGCTACGTAGAGCAGTTGATCTTCCGTAATTACACCGGCACCACTCCCCTCCTCTTCCTCCGTTACATTGATGACTGCATTGGCGCCACCTCGTGCTCCCGCGAGGAGGTTGAGCAATTCATCAACTTCACCAACACATTCCACCCTGACCTTAAATTTACCTGGACCATCTCTGACACCTCCTTCCCCTTCCTGGACCTCTCCATCTCCATCAGTGACGACCGACTTGACACTGACATTTTCTACAAACCCACCGACTCCCACAGCTACCTGGATTACACCTCTTCCCACCCTATCTCTTGCAAAAATGCCATCCCATATTCCCAATTCCTCCGCCTCCACCGTATCTGCTCCCAGGAGGACCAGTTCCACCATAGAACACACCAGATGGCCTCCTTCTTTAGAGACCGCAATTTCCCTTCCCACGTGGTTAAAGATGCCCTCCAACGCATCTCGTCCACATCCCGCACCTCCGCCCTCAGACCCAACCCCTCCAACCGCAACAAGGACAGAACGCCCCTGGTGCTCACCTTCCACCCTACCAACCTTCGCATAAACCAAATCATCCGCCGACATTTCCGCCACCTCCAAAAAGACCCCACCACCAGGGATATATTTCCCTCCCCACCCCTCTCCGCCTTCCGCAAAGACCGTTCCCTCCGTGACTACCTGGTCAGGTCCATGCCCCCCTACGACCCACCCTCCCATCCTGGCACTTTCCCCTGCCACCGCAGGAACTGTAAAACCTGTGCCCACTCCTCCTCCCTCACCTCTATCCAAGGCCTTAAAGGAGCCTTCCACATCCATCAAAGTTTTACCTGCACATCCACTAATATCATTTATTGTATCCGTTGCTCCCGATGCGGTCTCCTCTACATTGGGGAGACTGGGCGCCTCCTAGCAGAGCGCTTTAGGGAACATCTCCGAGACACCCGCACCAATCAACCAAATCGCCCAGTGGCTCAACATTTCAACTCCCCCTCCCACTCTGCTGAGGACATGGAGGTCCTGGGCCTCCTCCACCGCCACTCCCTCACCACCAGACGCATGGAGGAAGAACGCCTCATCTTCTGCCTCGGAACACTTCAACCCCAGGGCATCAATGTGGACTTCAACAGCTTCCTCATTTCCCCTTCCCCTACCTCATCCTAGTTTCTAACCTCCAGCAACACGATCCCCTGACTTGTCCGGACTTGTCCCACCTGCCCAGCTCCTTTTCCACCTATCCACTCCACCCTCTCTTCCCTGACCTATCACCTTCATCTCCTTCCCCACTCACCTATTGTACTCTATGCTACACTATCCCCACCCCCACCCTCCTCTAGCTTATCTCTCCACGCTTCAGGCTCTCTGCTTTTATTCCTGATGAAGGGCTTTTGCCCGAAACGTCAATTTTGCCTGTCCTCGGATGCTGCCTGAATTGCTGTGCTCTTCCAGCACCACTGATCCAGAATCTGGTTTCCAGCATTTGTAGTCATTGTTTTTACCTCAATCAAATCCGCACTGACCTCACTCAAATCTGCACTGAACTCACTCAATTCCACACTGACCTCACTCAATTCCACACTGACCTCACTCAAATCCGCACTGAGCTCAATCAAATCCGCACTGACCTCACTCAAATCCGCACTGACCTCATTCAAATCCACACTAGATTACTTACAGTGTGGAAATAGGCCCTTCGGCCCAACAAGTCCACACCGCCCCGCCGAAGCGCAACCCACCCATACCCCTACATTTACCCCTTACCTAACACTATGGGCAATTTAGCGTGGCCAATTCATCTAACCTGCACATCTTTGGACTGTGGGAGGAAACCGGAGCACCCGGAGGTAACCCACACAGACACGGGGAGAATGTGCAAACTCCACAGTCAGTCGCCTGAGGCAGGAATTGAATCCGGGTCTCTAGCGCTGCGAGGCAGCAGTGCTAACCACTGTGCCACCGTGCCGCCCGCACTAAGCTCGCTCAAATTCACACTGACCTCACTCAAATCTGCACTGACCTCACTCAAATCCGCACTGACCTCACTCAAATCCGCACTGACCTCACTCAAATCCACACTGACCTCACTCAAATCCGCACTGACCTCACTCAAATCCACACTGACCTCACTCAAATCCGCACTGACCTCACTCAAATCCACACTGAGCTCACACAAATCCACACTGACCTCACTCAAATCCGCGTTGACCTCACTCAAATCCACACTGACCTCACTCAAATCCGCACTGACCTCACTCAAATCCACACTGACCTCACTCAAATCCACGCTGACCTCACTCAAATCCGCACTGACCTCACTCAAATCCACACTGAGCTCACTCAAATCCACACTGATCTCACTCAAATCTGCACTGAGCGCACTCAAATGTCCACTGAACCCACTCAAATACATACTGACCACACTCAAATCCACACTCAAATCCTGAAGAAGGGCTTAGGCACGAAACGTCGATTCTCCTGTTCCTTGAATGCTACTTGACCTGCTGCGCTTTTCCAGCAACTCATTTTCAACACTCAAATTCACACTGACCTCACTCAAATTCACACTGACCTCACTCAAATCCACACTGACCTCACTCAAATCCACACTGACCTCACTCAAATCCGCACTGACCTCACTCAAATCCACACTGACCTCACTCAAATCCACACTGACCTCACTCAAATCCACACTGACCTCACTCAACTCCGCACTGGCCACACTCAAATCCACACTGACCTCACTCAAATCCACACTGAGCTCACTCAAATCCACACTGACCTCACTCAAATCCACACTGACCTCACTCAAATCCACACTGACCTCACTCAAATCCGCACTGACCTCACTCAAATCCACACTGAGCTCACTCAAATCTGCACTGAGCGCACTCAAATATCCACTGAACCCACTCAAATACATACTGACCACACTCAAATCCACACTCAAATCCTGAAGAAGGGCTTAGGCACGAAACGTCGATTCTCCTGTTCCTTGAATGCTACTTGACCTGATGCGCTTTTCCAGCAACACATTTTCAACACTCAAATCCACACTGACTTCACTCAAATCCACGCTGACCTCACTCAAATCCGCACTGAGCTCACTCAAATCCACACTGACCTCATTCAAATCCACACTGACCTCACTCAAATCCACGCTGATCTCACTCAAATCCACACTGACCTCACTCAAATCCGCACTGGCCACACTCAAATCTGCACTGATCTCACTCAAATCCGCACTGAGCTCACTCAAATCCATACAGACCTCACTTAAATCCGCACTGATCTCACTCAAATCCGCACTGACCTCACTCAAATCCGCACTGACCTCACTCAAATCCACACTGACCTCACTCAAATCCACGCTGATCTCACTCAAATCCACACTGACCTCACTCAAATCCACACTAAGCTCGCTCAAATCCGCACTGTCCTCACTCAAATCCACACTGACCTCACTCAAATCCACGCTGATCTCACTCAAATCCGCACTGGCCTCACTCAAATCCACACTGACCTCACTCAAATCCGCACTGACCTCACTCAAATCCACACTGACCTCACTCAAATCCACACTGAGCTCACTAAAATCCACACTGACCTCACTAAAATCCGCACTGACCTCACTCAAATCCGCACTGTCCTCACACAAATCCGCAATGACCTCACTCAAATCGGCACTTACCTCACTCAAATCTGCACTGACCTCACTCAAATCCACGCTGACCTCACACAAATCCGCTCTGAGCTCACACAATTCCACACTGTCACTCTCCAACAAGCTCTGACCTCACTCAAATCCACACTGACCTCACTTAAATCCACACTGACCTCACACAAATCCGCACTGAACTCACTCAATTCCACACTGACCTCACTCAAATCCACACTGAGCTCACTCAAGTCCACACTGACTTCTCTCAAACCCGCACTGACCACTGAACTCCACACTGACCTCACTCAAATCCATATTAAGCTCGTTGAAATCCACACTCACCTCACTCAAATCCACACTGACCTCACTCAACTCCGCACTGGCCACACTCAAATCCACACTGACCTCACTCAAATCCACACTGAGCTCACTCAAATCCACACTGACCTCACTCAAATCCACACTCACCTCACTCAAATCCATGCTGACCTCACTCAAATCCGCACTGACCTCATTCAAATCCACACTGATCTCACTCAAATCCACACTGAGCTCACTCTATTCCGCACTGAGCTCACTTAAATCCACACTGAGCTCACTCTATTCCGCACTGAGCTCACTCAAATACGCACTGACCTCACTCAAATACATAGAGAAAGTGAGGACTGCAGATGCTGGAGATCAGAGCTGAAAATGTGTTGCTGAAAAAGCGCAGCAGGTCAGGAGGCATCGAAGGAGCAGGAGAATCGACATTTCGGTCATAGTTCCCAGATACGGGATAGTGGAGTGTATAGATTCAAATCACTTTACTTCCAAGGTACTCCAGGGAACGATGAAGGGGTGGGGAATCTCCTGGGAGTTCCACATCCCTTGGTACCCAGCCTCATCAGGAAAGGTTGAGAATGAACCAGACACTCAAGATGCAGTTATCTAAATTAATAATAGAAAGCAGATTCCCTTGGACTCATTGTTCACCTATAGCCCTCTTGTGAGTGCAGACGGCCTGAAGGAAAAATCTGGGGCTGTCTCCTTATGAGATATTGTTTGGCCTGCGCTACTTGGGAACAAAAGGGAACTGACAATCCTAGAAACTAGAGATTTGTTCTTAAAGAAATATATACTGGGCTTGTCCTCCTCTTTGTCTTTCCTCAGGAAACAGGGTTTATTGGCACAGCCTCTGGCCCTTGAATTCACCATTCATCCCATTTGGCCGGGAGATTGGGTCCTAATTAAGTCATAGACAGAAACTAAATTGCAACCGGATTGGGAGGGACTATACCAGACTCTTTTGACGACTGAAATGGTGATAAGAATGGTGGAGAAAGGCTGGACTCACTACACCGGATTAAGGGACCAGAGAAATCCCCGGTTGAGAAAGAAGTCTGGACAGCCTAATCAATGCAAGAGCCACTGAAACTCAGGCTAAAGAGACTTTGAGTGACTGATTATAGCGTGGCGATGTGAGCGCTAGAAGGTTTTTTATAGATTACATGTAAAGTCTCTCGGTGCTTCAATACTATTGTAGAATGCTGAGGATGCTTAGGGTTATAATATTAGCTCTCTTAGCAATGGGATTTTGTCAAACATCATCTTCATACTTGTTATTAATGGTCCCTGAGTCTGATAATCCACAAGTAATAGACGCCGATGCATGCAGCTTAGTAAATTGTGGGGATGTAGATAATGCAGTTCAGCGATACATCTTAAGTCCTACGGGGATGACCTTGGGGATGGTACTTGGTATAATGGTCTTGTCACAGTACACCAAGCCCCCTTCCGACCAGCTTGCGATTGTCCTGATAAAAAGTGTAACCCAATGTACCTAACGATGAAGAAAACCACATGGCACGGAGTGATTCTAGGGGGGAGCACCTATCAGGTACAATTAAATGAAACATTTGGGATAGATATGAAAACCAGCAGGAATGATTTCTCAGGCTGTTGTTTCCGAATTAGTGTAGGAAGGGGAAAATGGGCAGAACAACTGAATGATAAGATACAACCTTTCACCCCTCCCGATGACCCAAGTGGTAAATATTATAGAGGTGAAGGACTTGAAACAGACTATCAAAATAGAAACTGGATACGGGGATGCAAATGCCTGCGTTGAATGGGTAAAGTATACTGTAAAAAGTCTGAACAAGAGCAATTGCTATGCATGTGCCTCCGATAGACCAGTGGCCCAGGTGGTTCCCTTTCCGCTCGGGTGGAAGTGAGGCATGAAGGACATGAAATGTATGATAGCCCTGTATCAGTATAGCCCTGTATCATTCCTGCATGGAATGATAGGAACTGTACCTCCCCATCTCGAATGTTCCCTCCCTTGGAGAAGAAAGACTTAAAAGGCCCCCCTACGTTTTCAGCCGCAGTCGGAAATCGCACCTCGTGTGTACGTAGACAAGGTACAAATCAGTCCAGAGACTTGGGGGAGCTGCAATTATGTATAGAAATTGAGAATGTCACCGAAATGGACATGGGAGGGAACTACTCAGCACTGAAGGTTATCCGAGTGGATCAGTGGTGGTACTGTGGAGCAAAATATTGAGACCCACCCTCCCTGCGGATTGGAGAGGGATATGTGCAATTGTACAATTGGCAATCCCATTCAACTTGGCATTTGAAAAGGAGAAGATAGCAACAAAAAGGGGGAGGAGTAAAAACTCATCTTTAGACACCTCTTTTGATGATAGGATTTATCTAGACTCTATAGGAGTTCCTAGAGGGGTACCGGATGAGTACAAAGCTCATAACCAGATTGCAGCAGGTTTTGAATTGGCTCTACTCTGGTGGGTAACGGTCAACAAGAATGCGAACTGGATAAACTGTATTTTCTATAATCATTAAAGATTTATCAATTACACGAGGGATGCAGTCAAAGGCATTACAGAACAGCGTGATGCAACCAGTAGAATGGCCTGGGAAAATAGAGTGGCCTTAGATATGATCTTAGCTGAAAAAGGGGGTGTATGCGTGATGATAGGAAAGAGCTGTTGTACTTTTATTGCAAATAATACAGCACCTGACGGGTCAATCACTCGTGCCTTGTGAGGAATGACCACCTCGGCTGAAGAACTGGCTGAGAATTCCGGTGTGGACACATCACTCATGGGATGGCTGGAATCATGGTTTGGGAAATGGAAGGGTGTGGTAGTCTCCATCCTCACCTCCCTGATAGTGGTAGCAGGAGTACTGGTAGCAATTGGCTGTTGTATCACACCTTATGTAGGGGGACTAACCCAAGTAATCAGGCAGAGGAACTCTACCTCTTGAACAATGAAGGGATGGGTGACCTTGAGGCCAAGATGAATGAAGTCTCGGGGATGATGCTTGCAAATTTAGGGGCGACATATGGGAGAAATGCAGAAAACAACAGTTATTTAAAAAAGGGGGGATTGTGAGAAGCGCTTGTGAAGTATTTTTTCTGCAAAAATCACAAGGCTGAGTCATGGGGGGCGGGGGGCGGGTGTATATGTTAAGCTAGATATGCTTGTACAAAGAGTTACAAGTAGCTGTATCTTGCTTCTGCAAAACTCACAAGGTGGAATCACGTGGGTGTATACCAAGAAATAACTAACCGAAAAGGGAGATGGTCACCCGGTAGAAACAGATATATTGACATGACAGTTGCAATTGTCATGCACATAGGGAGTTAGTGTGAACAAGATAACCAAATAAGACCCAGTGTTGTGTCAGCAACAGTAATAAGACTCAGCTATCAAGGGGGGGTGGTTACACGCCAACAACAGGCCACAGACAGATGTGGTAAACCGATTGGATTAGCAATTGCACAGAGCAATACAACTATCATGTATGAGGTAAAAGAGGAGTACCGAGAGACTCAACTGAACTGTATACATTGGAATGTAACCCCCGATCGGGGTGCCTACTTTGTGGTCACCCGGGCTTGCAAGACCGTATGAATAAAGACTGCTTCAGGATTTGACTCGGATTGAAATTATTGAACAGTGAGCTTGGTTTCTCACAGTCCATGCTGCTGGACTGTGAGGACCCACCACAACACACTTTGATGGGATAATCCACAGCCTGTGCCAATGATAACCTGTGTGTATTGACATGTTGGATGAGATCAACAAACACTACAATCACCTCAGGGATTTCATGCATCCCTTACTGGGAAGGATTAATCCTCAAACAATTTGTCTCATCAACACAACATCGAGATTAGCCTGTGACTTGCACTGTCTTGCTTGAGTTGATAACATGAGAGAAACAGCCAACCTTGTACAACTTCAGGCTTTTCCAAGAAGCTCTTTGTTTGTAGAAACTGGTGTAACCAGCTGAAAAAAGCTGAGACATGTGAAAAGTTTAAACAATCCTTTTCTGGAGGCAACAGGAGTCACTGGAACACAGCCTGAGGGGGTTCGGGTCAGTACACACAGAGTGTTGGTGCTGTGGTGGGCTGTCTATATGCTGCAGGGTAGCCCCCTGTACAATGAGGGGAATTCTTCCATTATTCAAAGTGTCTGTTGTGACTGAGAAAAACAGGGGCTTGGTGCTGGGGTCCCGAACCTCTCAGTTTGGATTCTAATCCCGAGTAGCTCAGCTTGCTGAGAATGTGACAATTTACTCTGACTGTCCACGTGGGGATGGGGAAATGGGGGATGTGAATAAGGGAGGGGTTAGGGTGGGTCTGGGCTCACCCTGTCAGTGAACAGACTTTGCTCTGGTCTCAGTCACTGTGTTATACACTCTGACATCCAACTGCCTCTTCAAGAATTGATCCCTCTCCTGCCCCTGAAGATCCTTTGGTGTGGAGAAATTTTTGTGTTTCTGTTACAGTTCTGTTGGCAACAGAAATTCATATCCACTTGAGAGACCTTCCTTTCATAATTCCTGTGAATTTAAACAGGAAGATGCCGCGTCAAACCAAGGACACTATTCAGAAGCTGGTTTTGAAAGTTATGTTTACTGATGCACATTGGGAGTTGGATTCAATGTTGCCTTCCTCTGAAACAGGGAGAGAAAAGACAACAGCATGAACTAGAGAAAATCTGCTTCACAACAGCATTCTGATTGGCTCCTAACCAGGTTTCCTTTTGTTTGTGTGGGTCCAATGCAACAAGGGGAGCTCAATGGAGGAGATGAGAGCTTCCAGAGGAACTA
The DNA here is from genome assembly GCF_037043375.1 of Chiloscyllium plagiosum. Taxonomy (NCBI): domain Eukaryota; kingdom Metazoa; phylum Chordata; class Chondrichthyes; order Orectolobiformes; family Hemiscylliidae; genus Chiloscyllium; species Chiloscyllium plagiosum. The sequence goes on from NW_028270148.1 coordinate 3,667,680, forward strand.
ATATGATAGAGCGTACGCAAAGGATCAGGGTCAGACATGGGGGGGGGGCATTGTGGCTCAGTGGTTAGCATTGCTGCCTCACAGCACCAGGGACCCAGGTTCAATTCCAGCCTCGGGTGACTGTCTGTGTGGGGTTTGCACATTCTCCCCGTGTCTGCGTGGGTTTCCTCCGGGTGCTCCGGTTTCCTCCCACAGTCCAAAGATGTGCAGGTAAGGTGAATTGGCCATGCTAAATTGCCCAGAGCGTTAGGTGCAGTAGTCAGAGGTAATTGTAGGGAATGGATCTGGGTGGGTTACTCTTCAGAGGGAGGGTATGGATTTGTTGGGCCGAAGGGCCTGTTTCCACACCACAGGGAATTTAATCCAATCTAATCTAACTTGGCGCATAGCAGGTAAGGGGATAACTATGAGAAGGGGGGCAGTCAATGCAGGACTGAGGGTGGGGTAGTCTTTAAATGCATACAGTCTCCGAAAGAAAGGAAATGAGTTTATGAACTTATGAGCATTCAAGTAGCACCTGGATGAATACATAGGGAATAGAGGGATATGGATCCGGTAAGTTTTAGTGTGGAAGGGCAAATATGTTGGTGCAGGCTTGGAGGGCTGAAGGGCCTGGCCTGTTCCTGTGCTGTACAGGACAGCACATTGGATCAAATGTAGTTGTATTATGATTGAGTAAATGTAACTACAAAGATATGGGGAGGAAGCTGGCCAGAGCTGATTGGAAGGGGAGCCTGGCAGGGAAGATAGTGGAGCAGCAATGGCTGGAGTTTCTGGGGGAAATTTGCGAGGCACAGCAGAGATTCATCCCGAGGAGGAAGAAACATACTAAGGGGAGGGTGAGAGAACCATGGCTGATGAGGGAAACCAGAAACAGCATAAAATAATTTTAAAAATATAGCGCTGTGAAGACTAGTGAGAAGTCAGAGAATTGGGAAGCCTTTAAAAACCAGCACAGGACAACTAAATAGCAATTAGTGGTGGCGGGGGGGGGGAGATGAAATATGAGAGTAAGCCAACTTGTAATATCACAGAAGATTGTAAAAGTTTTGTTTTAGATATCTAAGAGGTAACAGAAAGGCAAGAGTGGTTATTGAAGTGCTGTGAAATGAGGCTGGAGAAATAGAAACGAGGAACAATAAAATGGTGGAGGAACTGAATAGAATGAATGATTTTATTTGAATGAATAATTTTATTGTCACATGTATTTTATAGTGAGATGTAGTACCATTTTGAATCATTTTAAGCAATAGAGAAACAATGGAGAGATCTAGCTTTGAGAGTCCATTGGTCCTGAGTGAGCTTATCAAGAGAGATGTGTGTGCTGGGGGTCTGCCAGATGGAGTACAATGTTGGTAAATGTGAGGGCATCCAGTTTGGTCAGAATCACAGCAAAATGGACTACTATTTAAATGGTTATAAACTGCAGCACACTGCTGTGCAGAGGGACCAGGGTGTCCTTCTGCATGAATCACAAAATATTGGTTTGCAGGTGCAGCAGGTAATTAGGAAGGTAAATGGAATTTGGTCCTTCATTGTTAAAGGGATTGAGTTTAAAAGCAGGAGGTTATGCTGCAGCTGTACAGGGTGTTGGTGAGGCCGCACCTGGAGTACTGTGTGCAGTTTTGGTCTCCTTACTTGAGAAAGGATGTACTGGCACTGGAGGGGGTGCAGAGGAGGTTCACTCGGTTGGTTCTGGAATGGAGGGGGTTGGCTTTTGGGGAGAGACAGAGTACACAGGAATTATATTCATTGGAATTCAGAAGAATGAAGGGGAATCTCACAGAAACATCCAAAACTTCTGAAGGGAATGGATAAGATAGAAGCAGGGAGGATGTTTCTACTGGTGGGTGAAAATAGAGCTAGGGGGCATAGCCTCAAAATTAGAGAGGGCAGATTTCGGACTGAGCTGAGGAGGAAGGGTGGGCGGCATGGTGGCACAGTGGTTAGCACTGCTGCTTCTCAGCGCCAGAGACCCAGGTTCAACACCCGCCTCAGGTGACTCTCTGTGTGGAGTTTGCACATTCTCCCCGTGTCTGCGTGGGTTTCCTCCGGGTGCTCCGGTTTCCTCCCACAGTCCAAAAATGTGTAGGTTAGGTGAATTGGTCATGCTAACTTGCCTGTAGTGTTAGGTGAAAGGGTAAATGTAGGGGAATGGGTCTGGGTAGGTTACGCTTCGGCAGGTCGGTGTGGACTTGTTGGGTCGAAGGGCCTGTTTCCACACTGCAGGGAATCTAATCAAATCTGCACTGAGCTCACTCAAATCCGCACTGAGCTCACTCAAATCCGCACTGACCTCACACAAATCCGCACTGACCTCACTCAAATCCGCACTGACCTCACTCAAATCCGCACTGACCTCACTCAAATCCACACTGATCTCACTCAAATCCACACTGATCTCACTCAAATCCACACTGATCTCACTCAAATCCACACTGATCTCACTCAAATCCACACTGACCTCACACAAATCCACACTGACCTCACTCAAATCCACACTGACCTCACTCAAATCCACACTGACCTCACTCAAAACCACACTGAGCTCACTCAAATCCACACTGACCTCACTCAAATCCACACTGATCTCACTCAAATCCACACTGACCTCACTCAAATCCACACTGATCTCACTCAAATCCACACTGACCTCACACAAATCCGCACTGAGCTCACTCAAATCCACACTGAGCTCACTCAAATCCGCACTGAGCTCACTCAAATCCGCACTGAGCTCACTCAAATCCACACTGACCTCACTCAAATCCGCACTGACCTCACTCAAATCCACACTGAGCTCACTCAAATCCACACTGACCTCACTCAAATCCACACTGACCTCACTCAAATCCACACTGACCTCACTCAAATCCACACTGACCTCACTCAAATCCACACTGACCTCACACAAATCCACACTGACCACTCTCAAATCCACACTGACCTCTCTCAAATCCACACTGACCTCTCTCACATTCACACTGACCTCACACAAATCCACACTGACCTCACTCAAATCCACACTGACCTCACACAAATCCACGCTGACCTCACTCAAATCCGCACTGACCTCCCTCAAATCTGCACTGAGCTCACGCAAATCTGCACTGCCCTCACTCAAATCCACGCTGAGCTCACTCAAATCCGCACTGAACTCACTCAAATCCACGCTGAGCTCACGCAAATTTGCACTGACCTCACACAAAACTACACTGATCTCACTCAAATACATACTGACCACTCTCAATTCCACACTGACCACTCTCAAATCCGCACTGACCTCACTCAAATCCACACTGAGCTCACTCAAATCCGCACTGACCTCACTCAAATCCACACTGAGCTCACTCAAATCCACACTGACCTCACTCAAATCCACACTGAGCTCACTCAAATCCGCACTGACCTCACTCAAATCCACACTGACCTCACTCAAATCCACACTGACCTCACACAAATCCACACTGACCTCACACAAATCCACACTGACCTCACACAAATCCACACTGACCTCACTCAAATCCACACTGACCTCACTCAAATCCACACTGACCTCACACAAATCCACACTGACCTCACTCAAATCCACACTGACCTCACTCAAATCCGCACTGACCTCTCTCAAATCTGCACTGACCTCACTCAAATCCACACTGACCTCACTCAAATCCACACTGACCTCACACAAATCCACACTGGCCTCACTCAAATCCGCACTGACCTCTCTCAAATCCACGCTGACCTCACTCAAATCCACACTGATCTCACTCAAATCCACACTGATCTCACTCAAATCCACACTGACCTCACTCAAATCCACACTGATCTCACTCAAATCCACACTGACCTCACTCAAATCCACACTGATCTCACTCAAGTCCACACTGATCTCACTCAAATCCGCACTGAACTCACTCAAATTCACACTGACCTCACTCAAATCCGCACTGACCTCACACAAAACTACACTGATCTCACTCAAATACATACTGACCACTCTCAATTCCACACTGACCACTCTCAAATCCACACTGACCTCACTCAAATCCACACTGATCTCACTCAAATCCACACTGAACTCACTCAAATCCACACTGAGCTCACTCAAATCTGCACTGAGCTCACTCAAATATGGACTGACCTCACTCAAATACATACTGACCACTCTCAATTCCACACTGACCACTCTCAAATCCACACTGAGCTCAATCAAATCCGCACTGAGCTCACTCAAATCCACACTGAGCTCACTCAAATCCGCACTGAGCTCACTCAAATCCACACTGAGCTCACTAAAATCCACACTGAACTCACTCAAATCCGCAAGGAGCTGACTCAAAACCACACTCACCTCCCTCAAATCTGCGAGGAGAAAGTGAGGTCTGCAGATGCTGGAGATCAGAGATGGAAATGTGTTGCTGGAAAAGCGCAGCACGTCAGGCAGCATCTAGGGAACAGGAGAGCTGAAGAAGGGCTAATGCCCGAAACGTCGATCCTCCTGTTCCCTAGATGCTGCCTGACCTGCTGCGCTTTTCCAGCAACACATTTCCATCACTCAAATCTGCACTGCCCTCACTCAAATCCACACTGAGCTCACTCAAATCCTCTCTGACCTCACTCAAATCCACCCTGACCTCACACAAATCCACACTGACCTCACACAAATCCACACTGACCTCACACAAATCCACACTGACCTCACACAAATCCGCACTGACCTCACACAAATCCACACTGACCTCACTCAAATCTGCACTGCCCTCACTCAAATCCGCACTGACCTCACACAAATCCACACTGACCTCACTCAAATCCACACTGACCTCACTCAAATCCACACTGACCTCACTCAAATCCACACTGACCTCACTCAAATCCACACTGAACTCACTCAAATCCACACTGACCTCACTCAAATCCACACTGACCTCACTCAAATCCACACTGACCTCACTCAAATCCACACTGAGCTCACTCAAATCCGCACTGACCTCACTCAAATCCACACTGAACTCACTCAAATCCACAATGAGCTCACTCAAATCCACCCTGAGCTCACTCAAATCCACCCTGACCTCACTCAAATCCACACTGAGCTCACTCAAATCCGCACTGAACTCACTCAAATCCACCCTGAGCTCACTCAAATCCGCACTGAGCTCACTCAAATACATACTGACCACACTCAAATCCACACTCAAATCCTGAAGAAGGGCTTAGGCCCGAAACATCGATTCTCCTGTTCCTTGAATGCTGCCTGACCTGCTGCGCTTTTCCAGCAACACATTTTCAACACTCAAATCCACACTGAGCTCAATCAAGTCTGCACTGACCTCACTCAAATCCGCACTGAGCTCACTCAAATCAGCAATGCCCTCACTCAAATCTGCACTGAGCTCACTCAAATCCGCACTGAGCTCCCTCAAATCAGCAATGCCCTCACTCAAATCTGCACTGAGCTCACTCAAATCCACACTGAACTCACTCAAATCCACACTGAGCTCACTCAAATCCGCAAGGAGCTCACTCAAATCCATACTCACCTCACTCAAATCTGCTCTGAGCTCACTCAAATCCACACAGACCACTCTCAAATCCGCACTGACCTCACTCAAATCCACACTGAACTCACTCAAATCTGCGAGGATTCCTGAAGAAGGGCTTATGCTCGAAACGTCGATTCACCTCTTCCCTGGATGCTGTCTGACCTGCTGCGCTTTTCCAGCAACACATTTCCAGCTCACTCAAATCTGCACTGACCTCACTCAAATCCACACTGAACTCACTCAAATCCACACTGACCTTACTCAAATCCACCCTGAGCTCACTCAAATCCACGCTGACCTCACTCAAATCCGCACTGACCTCACTCAAATCCGCACTGACCTCACTCAATCTGCACTGACTTCCTGAAGAAGGGCTTATGCCCGAAACGTCGATTCTCCTGTTCCCTGGATGCTGTCTGACCTGCTGCGCTTTTCCAGCAACACATTTCCAGCTCACTCAAATCTGCACTGACCTCACTCAAATCCACGTTGACCTCACACAAATCCGCAAGGAGCTCACTCAAATCTATACTCACCTCACTCAAATCTGCACTGAGCTCACTCAAATCCGCACTGATCTCTCTCAAATCAGCACTGAGCTCACTCAAATCCACACAGACCTCACTCAAATCCGCACTGATCTCTCTCAAATCAGCACTGAGCTCACTCAAATCCACACAGACCACTCTCAAACCCGCACTGACCTCACTCAAATCCACACTGACCTCACTCAAATCCACACTGAGCTCACTCAAGTCCACACTGACCTCTCTCAAATCCACACTGAGCTCACTCAAATCCGCACTGAGCTCACTCAAATCCACACTGACCTCTCTCAAATCCACACTGAGCTCACTCAAATCTGCTCTGAGCTCACTCAAATCCACACTGACCTCGCATAAATCCACACTGACCTCACTCAAATCCACACTGACCTCACACAAATCCACACTGACCTCACTCAAATCCACACTGACCTCACTCAAATCCGCACTGACCTCACTCAAATCCACACTGACCTCACTCAAATCCACACTGAGCTCACTCAAGTCCACACTGACCTCACTCAAATCCACACTGAGCTCACTCAAGTCCACACTGACCTCACTCAAATCCACACTGATCTCACTCAAATCCACACTGACCTCACTCAAATCCACACTGACCTCACTCAAATCCACACTGACCTCACTCAAATCCGCACTGACCTCACTCAAATCCACACTGACCTCACTCAAATCCACACTGAGCTCACTCAAGTCCACACTGACCTCACTCAAATCCACACTGAGCTCACTCAAGTCCACACTGACCTCACTCAAATCCACACTGATCTCACTCAAATCCACGCTGACCTCACTCAAATCCGCACTGACCTCACTCAAATCCGCACTGACCTCACTCAATCTGCACTGACTTCCTGAAGAAGGGCTTATGCCCGAAACGTCGATTCTCCAGTTCCCTGGATGCTGTCTGACCTGCTGCGCTTTTCCAGCAACACATTTCCAGCTCACTCAAATCTGCACTGACCTCACTCAAATCCACGTTGACCTCACACAAATCCGCAAGGAGCTCACTCAAATCTATACTCACCTCACTCAAATCTGCACTGAGCTCACTCAAATCCGCACTGATCTCTCTCAAATCAGCACTGAGCTCACTCAAATCCACACAGACCTCACTCAAATCCGCACTGATCTCTCTCAAATCAGCACTGAGCTCACTCAAATCCACACAGACCACTCTCAAACCCGCACTGACCTCACTCAAATCCACACTGACCTCACTCAAATCCACACTGAGCTCACTCAAGTCCACACTGACCTCTCTCAAATCCACACTGAGCTCACTCAAATCCGCACTGAGCTCACTCAAATCCACACTGACCTCTCTCAAATCCACACTGAGCTCACTCAAATCTGCTCTGAGCTCACTCAAATCCACACTGACCTCGCATAAATCCACACTGACCTCACTCAAATCCACACTGACCTCACACAAATCCACACTGACCTCACTCAAATCCACACTGACCTCACTCAAGTCCGCACTGACCTCACTCAAATCCACACTGACCTCACTCAAATCCACACTGAGCTCACTCAAGTCCACACTGACCTCACTCAAATCCACACTGAGCTCACTCAAGTCCACACTGACCTCACTCAAATCCACACTGATCTCACTCAAATCCACACTGACCTCACTCAAATCCACACTGACCTCACTCAAATCCACACTGAGCTCACTCAAGACCACACTGACCTCACACAAATCCACACTGACCTCACTCAAATCCACACTGACCTCACTCAAATCCACACTGACCTCACTCAAATCCACACTGACCTCACTCAAATCCACACTGACCTCACTCAAATCCACACTGAGCTCACTCAAGTCCACACTGACCTCACACAAATCCACACTGACCTCACTCAAATCCACATTGACCTCAGTCAAATCCGCACTGACCTCACTCAAATCCACACTGACCTCACTCAAATCCACACTGAGCTCACTCAAGTCCACACTGACCTCACTCAAATCCACACTGAGCTCACTCAAGTCCACACTGACCTCACTCAAATCCACACTGATCTCACTCAAATCCACACTGACCTCACTCAAATCCACACTGACCTCACTCAAATCCACACTGAGCTCACTCAAGACCACACTGACCTCTCTCAAATCCACACTGAGCTCACTCAAATCCACACTGACCTCACTCAAATCCACACTGACCTCACTCAAATCCACACTGACCTCACTCAAATCCGCACTGATCTCACTCAAATCCACACTGACCTCACTCAAATCCACACTGACCTCACTCAAATCCACACTGACCTCACTCAAATCCACACTGAGCTCACTCACGTCCACACTGACCTCACTGAAATCCACACTGACCTCACTCAAATCTGCACTGACCTCACTCAAATCCACACTGACCTCACTCAAATCCACACTGACCTCACTCAAATCCACACTGACCTCACTCAAATCCACACTGAGCTCACTCAAGTCCACACTGACCTCTCTCAAATCCACACTGAGCTCACTCAAATCTGCTCTGAGCTCACTCAAATCCACACTGACCTCACTCAAATCCACACTGACCTCACACAAATCCACACTGACCTCACTCAAATCCACACTGACCGCACTCAAATCCACACTGACCTCACTCAAATCCACACTGACCTCACTCAAATCCACACTGACATCACTCAAATCCACCTTGAGCTCACTCAAATCCGCACTGACCTCACTCAAATCCACACTGACATCACTCAAATCCACCCTGAGCTCACTCAAATCCGCACTGACCTCACTCAAATCCACGCTGACCTCACTCAAATCCAGACTGACCTCACTCAAATCCGCACTGACCTCACTGAAAACCACACTGAGCTCACTCAAATCCACACTGACCTCACTCAAATCCGCACTGAGCTCACTCATTTCCACACTGACCTCACTCAAATCCACACTGATCTCACTCAAATCCACACTGATCTCACTGAAATCCGCACTGAACTCACTCAAATTCACACTGACCTCACTCAAATCCGCAATGACCTCACACAAAACTACACTGAGCTCACTCAAATCCAGGCTGACCTCACTCAAATCCACACTGACCTCACTCAAATCCACACTGATCTCACTCAAATTCACACTGACCTCACTCAAATCTACGCTGGCCTCACTCAAATCCACGCTGACCTCACTCAAATCCACGCTGATCTCACTCATATCCACACTGATCTCACTCAAATCCACGCTGACCTCAGTCAAAACCACACTGATCTCACTCAAATCCACACTGACCTCACTCAAATCCACACTGATCTCACTCAAATCCACACTGATCTCACTCAAATTCACACTGAGCTCACTCAAATCCACACTGAGCTCAATCAAATCCACACTGACCTCAGTCAAATCCACACTGACCTCACTGAATTCCACACTGACATCACTCAAATTCACGCTGATCTCACTCAAATCGACACTGATCTCACTCAAATCCACACTGACCTCACTCAAATCCACACTGACCTCACTCAAATCTACGCTGGCCTCACTCAAATCCACACTGATCTCACTCAAATCCACACTTAGCTCACTCAAACCCACACTGACCTCACTCAAATCTGCACTGACCTCATCATATCCACAATAAGCTCGCTCAAATTCACGCTGAGCTCACTCAAATCTACACTGAACTCACTCAAATCCACACTGACCTCACTGAATTCCGCACTGACCACACTCAAATTCACGCTGATCTCACTCAAATCCACACTGATCTCATTCAAATCCACACTGATCTCACTCAAATTCACGCTGATCTCACTCAAATCCACACTGATCTCATTCAAATCCACACTGACCTCACTCAAATCCACGCTGACCTCACTCAAATCCACGCTGATCTCACTCATATCCACACTGATCTCACTCAAATCCACGCTGACCTCAGTCAAAACCACACTGATCTCACTCAAATCCACACTGACCTCACTCAAATCCACACTGACCTAACTCAAATCTGCACTGACTTCACTCAAATCCGCACTGACCTCCTGATGCTGCCTGCCATGCTGTGCTCCCCTCCCTCCTGATGCTGCCTGCCTTGCTGTGTCCCTCTCACTCCTGATGCTGCCTGCCTTGCTGTGTTCCCCCTCCCTCCTGATACTGCCTGCCATGCTGTGTTCCCCTCCCTCCTGATACTGCCTGCCTTGCTGTGTTCCCCTCCCTCCTGATGCTGCCTGCCTTGCTGTGTTCCCTCTCCCTCCTGATGCTGCCTGCCTTGCTGTGTTCCCTCTCCCTCCTGATGCTGCCTGCCTTGCTGTGTTCCCCCTCCCTCCTGATGCTGCCTGCCTTGCTGTGTTCCCCCACCCTCCTGATACTGCCTGCCTTGCTGTGTTCCCCTCCCTCCTGATGCTGCTTGCCTTGCTGTGTTCCCCCTCCCTCCTGATGCTGCCTGCCTTGCTGTGTTCCCCCTCCCTCCTGATGCTGCCTGCCTTGCTGTGTTCCCCTCCCTCCTGATGCTGCTTGCCTTGCTGTGTTCCCCCTCCCTCCTGATGCTGCCTGCCTTGCTGTGTTCCCCTCCCTCCTGATACTGCCTGCCTTGCTGTGTTCCCCTCCCTCCTGATGCTGCCTGCCTTGCTGTGTTCCCTCTCCCTCCTGATGCTGCCTGCCTTGCTGTGTTCCCTCTCCCTCCTGATGCTGCCTGCCTTGCTGTGTTCCCCCTCCCTCCTGATGCTGCCTGCCTTGCTGTGTTCCCCCACCCTCCTGATACTGCCTGCCTTGCTGTGTTCCCCTCCCTCCTGATGCTGCTTGCCTTGCTGTGTTCCCCCTCCCTCCTGATGCTGCCTGCCTTGCTGTGTTCCCCCTCCCTCCTGATGCTGCCTGCCTTGCTGTGTTCCCCTCCCTCCTGATGCTGCCTGCCTTGCTGTGTTCCCCCTCCCTCCTGATGCTGCCTGCCTTGCTGTGTTCCCCTCCCTCCTGATACTGCCTGCCTTGCTGTGTCCCTCTCCCTCCTGATGCTGCCTGCCTTGCTGTGTCCCCCTTCCTCCTAATGCTGCCTGCCTTGCTTTGTTCCTCCGATTCCTGATGCTTCCTGCCTTGCTGTGTTCCCTCTCCCTCCTGATGCTGCCTGCCTTGCTGTGTTCCCCCTCCCTCCTGATGCTGCCTGCCTTGCTGTGTTCCCTCTCCCTCCTGATGCTGCCTGACTTGCTGTGTTCCCTCTCCCTCCTGATGCTGCCTGACTTGCTGTGTTCCTCTCCCTCCTGATGCTGCCTGCCTTGCTGTGTTCCCCCTCCCTCTTGATGCTGCCTGCCTTGCTGTGTTCCCTCTCCCTCCTGATGCTGCCTGCCTTCCTGTGTTCCACTCCCTCCTGATCCTGCCTGCCTTGCTGTGTCCCTCTCCCTCCTGATACTGCCTGCCTTGCTGTGTCCCCCTCCCTCCTGATGCTGCCTGCCTTGCTGTGTCCCTCTCCCTCCTGATGCTGCCTGCCTTGCTGTGTTCCCCCAGCCTCCTGATGCTGCCTGCCTTGCTGTGTTCCCTCTCCCTCCTGATGCTGCCTGCCTTGCTGTGTTCCCCCTCCCTCCTGATGCTGCCTGCCTTGCTGTGTTCCCTCTCCCTCCTGATGCTGCCTGCCTTGCTGTGTTCCCCTCCCTCCTGATGCTGCCTGCCTTGCTGTGTTCCTCTCTCTCCTGATGCTGCCTGCCTTGCTGTGTTCCCTCTCACTCCTGATGCTGCCTGCCTTGCTGTCTCCCTCTCTCCCCTGATGCTGCCTGCCTTGCTGTGTTCCCCCTCCCTCCTGATGCTGCCTGCCTTGCTGTGTTCCCTCTCCCTCCTGATGCTGCCTGCCTTCCTGTGTTCCCTCTCCCTCCTGATTCTGCCTGTCTTGCTGTGTTCCCCCTCACTCCTGATGCTGCCTGCGTTGCTGTGTTCCCCCTCCCTCCTGCTGCTGCCTGCCTTGCTGTGTTCCCCTCCCTCCTGATGCTCCTGCCTTGCTGTGTTCCCTCTCCCTCCTGATGCTGCCTGCCTTGCTGTGTTCCACTCCCTCCTGATGCTGCCTGCCTTGCTGTGTTCCCCCTCCCTCCTGATGCTGCCTGCCTTGCTGTGACCCTCTCCCTCCTGATGCTGCCTGCCTTGCTGTGTCCCTCTCCCTCCTGATACTGCCTGCCTTGCTGTGTTCCCTCTCCCTCCTGATGCTGCCTGCCTTGCTGTGTTCCCTCTCCCTCCTGTTGCTGCCTGCCTTGCTGTGTCCCTCTCCCTCCTGATCCTGCCTGCCTTGCTGTGTTCCCTCTCCCTCCTGATGCTGCCTACCTTGCTGTGTTCCCCCTCCCTCCTGATGCTGCCTGCCTTGCTGTGTCCCCTCTCCCTCCTGATGCTGCCTGCCTTGCTGTCTCCCTCTCTCCCCTGATGCTGCCTGCCTTGCTGTGTTCCTCTCTCTCCTGATGCTGCCTGCCTTGCTTTGTTCCTCTCTCTCCTGATGCTGCCTGCCTTGCTGTGTTCCTCTCTCTCCTGATGCTGCCTGCCTTGCTGTGTTCCCTCTCACTCCTGATGCTGCCTGCCTTGCTGTTTCCCTCTCTCCCCTGATGCTGCCTGCCTTGCTGTGTTCCCCCTCCCTCCTGATGCTGCCTGCCTTGCTGTGTTCCCTCTCCCTCCTGATGCTGCCTGCCTTCCTGTGTTCCCTCTCCCTCCTGATGCTGCCTGTCTTGCTGTGTTCCCCCTCACTCCTGATGCTGCCTGCCTTGCTGTGTTCCCCCTCCCTCCTGATGCTGCCTGCCTTGCTGTGTTCCCCTCCCTCCTGATGCACCTGCCTTGCTGTGTTCCCTCTCCCTCCTGATGCTGCCTGCCTTGCTGTGTTCCACTCCCTCCTGATGCTGCCGGCCTTGCTGTGTTCCCCCTCCCTCCTGATGCTGCCTGCCTTGCTGTGACCCTCTCCCTCCTGATGCTGCCTGCCTTGCTGTGTCCCTCTCCCTCCTGATACTGCCTGCCTTGCTGTGTTCCCTCTCCCTCCTGATGCTGCCTGCCTTGCTGTGTTCCCTCTCCCTCCTGATGCTGCCTGCCTTGCTGTGTTCCCCTCCCTCCTGATACAGCCTGCCTTGCTGTGTTCCCCCTCCCTCCTGATGCTGCCTGCCTTGCTGTGTTCCCTCGCGCTCCTGATGCTGCCTGCCTTGCTGTGTTCCCCCTCCCTCCTGATGCTGCCTGCCTTGCTGTGTTCCCCCTCCCTCCTGATGCTGCCTGCCTTGCTGTGTCCCCTCTCCCTCCTGATGCTGCCTGCCTTGCTGTGTTCCCCTCCCTCCTGATACAGCCTGCCTTGCTGTGTTCCCTCGCGCTCCTGATGCTGCCTGCCTTGCTGTGTTCCCCCTCCCTCCTGATGCTGCCTGCCTTGCTGTGTTCCCTCGCGCTCCTGATGCTGCCTGCCTTGCTGTGTTCCCTCTCCCTCCTGATGCTGCCTGCCTTGCAGTGTTCCCCTCCCTCCTGTTGCTGCCTGCTTTGCTGTGTTCTCCCTCCCACCTGATGCTGCCTGCCTTGCTGTGTCCCTCTCCCTCCAGATGCTGCCTGCCTTGCTGTGTTCCCCTCCCACCTGATACTGCCTGCCTTGCTGTGTTCCCTCTCCCTCCTGATGCTGCCTACCTTGCTGTGTTCCCTCTCCCTCCTGATGCTGCCTGCCTTGCTGCGTTCCTCTCTCTCCTGATGCTGTCTGCCTTGCTGTGTTCCTCTCCCTCCTGATACTGCCTGCCTTGCTGTGTTCCCTCTCCCTCCTGATGCTGCCTTCCTTGCTGTGTTCCTCTCCCTCCTGATACTGCCTGCCTTGCTGTGTTCCCTCTCCCTCCTGATGCTGCCTGCCTTGCTGTGTTCCCTCGCGCTCCTGATGCTGCCTGCCTTGCTGTGTTCCCTCTCCCTCCTGATGCTGCCTGCCTTGCAGTGTTCCCCTCCCTCCTGTTGCTGCCTGCTTTGCTGTGTTCTCCCTCCCACCTGATGCTGCCTGCCTTGCTGTGTCCCTCTCCCTCCAGATGCTGCCTGCCTTGCTGTGTTCCCCTCCCACCTGATACTGTCTACCTTGCTGTGTTCCCTCTCCCTCCTGATGCTGCCTGCCTTGCTGCGTTCCTCTCTCTCCTGATGCTGTCTGCCTTGCTGTGTTCCTCTCCCTCCTGATACTGCCTGCCTTGCTGTGTTCCCTCTCCCTCCTGATGCTGCCTTCCTTGCTGTGTTCCTCTCCCTCCTGATACTGCCTGCCTTGCTGTGTTCCCTCTCCCTCCTGATGCTGCCTGCCTTGCTGTGTTCCTCTCCCTCCTGATACTGCCTGCCTTGCTGTGTTCCCTCTCCCTCCTGATGCTGCCTGCCTTGCTGTGTTCCTCTCCCTCCTGATACTGCCTGCCTTGCTGTGTTCCCTCTCCCTCCTGATGCTGCCTGCCTTGCTGTGTTCCCTCTCCCTCCTGATGCTGCCTGCCTTGCTGTGTTCCTCTCCCTCCTGATACTGCCTGCTTTGCTGTGTTCCCTCTCCCTCCTGATACTGCCTGCCTTGCTGTGTTCCTCTCTCTCCTGATGCTGCCTGCCTTGCTGTGTTCCCCCTCCCTCCTGATGCTGCCTGCCTTGCTTTGTTCCTCCGATTCCTGATGCTTCCTGCCTTGCTGTGTTCCCTTCCCTCCTGATGCTGCCTGCCTTGCTGTGTCCCTCTCCCTCCTGATACTGCCTGCCCTGCTGTGTTCCCTCTCCCTCCTGATGCTGCCTGCCGTCCTGTGTTCCCCCTCCCTCCTGATGCTGCCTGCCTAGCTGTGTTCCCCCTCCCTCCTGATGCTGCCTGCCTTGCTGTGTTCCCTCTCCCTCCTGATGCTGCCTGCCGTCCTGTGTTCCCTCTCCCTCCTGATGCTGCCTGCCTAGCTGTGTTCCCCCTCCCTCCTGATGCTGCCTGCCTTGCTGTGTTCCCTCTCCCTCCTGATGCTGCCTGACTTGCTGTGTTCCCTCTCTCTCCTGATGCTGCCTGTTTTGCTGTGTTCCTGTCCCTCCTGATGTTGCCTGCATTGCTTTGTTCCTCCCCCTCCAGATGCTGCCTGCCTTGCTGTGTTCCCCCTCACTCCTGATGCTGCCTGCCTTGCTGTGTTCCCTCTCCCTCCTGATGCTGCCTGCCTTCCTGTGTTCCCACTCCCTCCTGATCCTGCCTGCCTTGCTGTGTCCCTCTCCCTCCTGATACTGCCTGCCTTGCTGTGTCCCCCTCCCTCCTGATGCTGCCTGCCTTGCTGTGTCCCTCTCCCTCCTGATGCTGCCTGCCTTGCTGTGTTCCCCCAGCCTCCTGATGCTGCCTGCCTTGCTGTGTTCCCTCTCCCTCCTGATGCTGCCTGCCTTGCTGTGTTCCCCCTCCCTCCTGATGCTGCCTGCCTTGCTGTGTTCCCTCTCCCTCCTGATGCTGCCTGCCTTGCTGTGTTCCCCTCCCTCCTGATGCTGCCTGCCTTGCTGTGTTCCCTCTCACTCCTGATGCTGCCTGCCTTGCTGTCTCCCTCTCTCCCCTGATGCTGCCTGCCTTGCTGTGTTCCCCCTCCCTCCTGATGCTGCCTGCCTTGCTGTGTTCCCTCTCCCTCCTGATGCTGCCTGCCTTCCTGTGTTCCCTCTCCCTCCTGATGCTGCCTGTCTTGCTGTGTTCCCCCTCACTCCTGATGCTGCCTGCCTTGCTGTGTTCCCCCTCCCTCCTGATGCTGCCTGCCTTGCTGTGTTCCCCTCCCTCCTGATGCACCTGCCTTGCTGTGTTCCCTCTCCCTCCTGATGCTGCCTGCCTTGCTGTGTTCCACTCCCTCCTGATGCTGCCTGCCTTGCTGTGTTCCCTCTCCCTCCTGTTGCTGCCTGCCTTGCTGTGACCCTCTCCCTCCTGATGCTGCCTGCCTTGCTGTGTCCCTCTCCCTCCTGATACTGCCTGCCTTGCTGTGTTCCCTCTCCCTCCTGATGCTGCCTGCCTTGCTGTGTTCCCTCTCCCTCCTGATGCTGCCTGCCTTGCTGTCTCCCTCTCTCCCCTGATGCTGCCTGCCTTGCTGTGTTCCCTCTCCCTCCTGATGCTGCCTACCTTGCTGTGTTCCCCCTCCCTCCTGATGCTGCCTGCCTTGCTGTGTCCCCTCTCCCTCCTGATGCTGCCTGCCTTGCTGTCTCCCTCTCTCCCCTGATGCTGCCTGCCTTGCTGTGTTCCTCTCTCTCCTGATGCTGCCTGCCTTGCTTTGTTCCTCTCTCTCTTGATGCTGCCTGCCTTGTTGTGTTCCTCTCTCTCCTGATGCTGCCTGCCTTGCTGTGTTCCCTCTCACTCCTGATGCTGCCTGCCTTGCTGTCTCCCTCTCTCCCCTGATGCTGCCTGCCTTGCTGTGTTCCCCCTCCCTCCTGATGCTGCCTGCCTTGCTGTGTTCCCTCTTCCTCCTGATGCTGCCTGCCTTCCTGTGTTCCCTCTCCCTCCTGATGCTGCCTGCCTTGCTGTGTTCCTCTCTCTCCTGATGCTGTCTGCCTTGCTGTGTTCCTCTCCCTCCTGATACTGCCTGCCTTGCTGTGTTCCCTCTCCCTCCTAATGCTGCCTGCCTTGCTGTGTTCCTCTCCCTCCTGATACTGCCTGCCTTGCTGTGTTCCCTCTCCCTCCTGATGCTGCCTGCCTTGCTGTGTTCCTCTCCCTCCTGATACTGCCTGCCTTGCTGTGTTCCCTCTCCCTCCTGATACTGCCTGCCTTGCTGTGTTCCTCTCTTTCCTGATGCTGCCTGCCTTGCTGTGTTTCCCCTCCCTCCTGTTGTTGGCTGCCTTGCTGTGTTCCCTCTCCCTCCTGATGCTGCCTGCCTTGCTGTGTTCCTCTCCCTCCTGATACTGCCTGCCTTGCTGTGTTCCCTCTCCCTCCTGATGCTGCCTGCCTTGCTGTGTTCCCTCTCCCTCCTGATGCAGCCTGCCTTGCTGTGTTCCTCTCCCTCCTGATACTGCCTGCCTTGCTGTGTTCCCTCTCCCTCCTGATACTGCCTGCCTTGCTGTGTTCCTCTCTCTCCTGATGCTGCCTGCCTTGCTGTGTTCCCCCTCCCTCCTGATGCTGCCTGCCTTGCTTTGTTCCTCCGATTCCTGATGCTTCCTGCCTTGCTGTGTTCCCTCTCCCTCCTGATGCTGCCTGCCTTGCTGTGTCCCTCTCTCTCCTGATGCACCTGCCTTGCTGTGTTCCCCCTCCCTCCTGATGCTGCCTGCCTTGCTGTGTTCCCTCTCTCTCCAGATGCTGCCTGCCTTGCTGTGTTCCTCTCCCTCCTGATGTTGCCTGCATTGCTTTGTTCCTCCCCCTCCAGATGCTGCCTGCCTTGCTGTGTTCCCCCTCCCTCTTGATGCTGCCTGCCTTGCTGTGTTCCCTCTCCCTCCTGATGCTGCCTGCCTTGCTGTGTTCCCTCTCCCTCCTGATGCTGCCTGCCTTGCTGTGTTCCCTCTCCCTCCAGATGCTGCCTGCCTTGCTGTGTTCCCCCTCCCTCTTGATGCTGCCTGCCTTGCTGTGTTCCCTCTCCCTCCTGATGCTGCCTGCCTTCCTGTGTTCCCACTCCCTCCTGGTCCTGCCTGCCTTGCTGTGTCCCTCTCCCTCCTGATACTGCCTGCCTTGCTGTGTCCCCCTCCCTCCTGATGCTGCCTGCCTTGCTGTGTCCCTCTCCCTCCTGATGCTGCCTGCCTTGCTGTGTTCCCCCAGCCTCCTGATGCTGCCTGCCTTGCTGTGTTCCCTCTCCCTCCTGATGCTGCCTGCCTTGCTGTGTTCCCCCTCCCTCCTGATGCTGCCTGCCTTGCTGTGTTCCCTCTCCCTCCTGATGCTGCCTGCCTTGCTGTGTTCCCCTCCCTCCTGATGCTGCCTGCCTTGCTGTGTGCCTCTCTCTCCTGATGCTGCCTGCCTTGCTGTGTTCCCTCTCACTCCTGATGCTGCCTGCCTTGCTGTCTCCCTCTCTCCCCTGATGCTGCCTGCCTTGCTGTGTTCCCCCTCCCTCCTGATGCTGCCTGCCTTGCTGTGTTCCCTCTCCCTCCTGATGCTGCCTGCCTTCCTGTGTTCCCTCTCCCTCCTGATGCTGCCTGTCTTGCTGTGTTCCCCCTCACTCCTGATGCTGCCTGCCTTGCTGTGTTCCCCCTCCCTCCTGATGCTGCCTGCCTTGCTGTGTACCCCTCCCTCCTGATGCACCTGCCTTGCTGTGTTCCCTCTCCCTCCTGATGCTGCCTGCCTTGCTGTGTTCCACTCCCTCCTGATGCTGCCTGCCTTGCTGTGTTCCCCCTCCCTCCTGATGCTGCCTGCCTTGCTGTGACCCTCTCCCTCCTGATGCTGCCTGCCTTGCTGTGTCCCTCTCCCTCCTGATACTGCCTGCCTTGCTGTGTTCCCTCTCCCTCCTGATGCTGCCTGCCTTGCTGTGTTCCCTCTCCCTCCTGTTGCTGCCTGCCTTGCTGTGTCCCTCTCCCTCCTGATCCTGCCTGCCTTGCTGTGTTCCCTCTCCCTCCTGATGCTGCCTACCTTGCTGTGTTCCCCCTCCCTCCTGATGCTGCCTGCCTTGCTGTGTCCCCTCTCCCTCCTGATTTTGGCTGCCTTGCTGTCTCCCTCTCTCCCCTGATGCTGCCTGCCTTGCTGTGTTCCTCTCTCTCCTGATGCTGCCTGCCTTGCTTTGTTCCACTCTCTCCTGATACTGCCTGCCTTGTTGTGTTCCTCTCTCTCCTGATGCTGCCTGCCTTGCTGTGTTCCCTCTCACTCCTGATGCTGCCTGCCTTGCTGTCTCCCTCTCTCCCCTGATGCTGCCTGCCTTGCTGTGTTCCCCCTCCCTCCTGATGCTGCCTGCCTTGCTGTGTTCCCTCTCCCTCCTGATGCTGCCTGCCTTCCTGTGTTCCCTCTCCCTCCTGATGCTGCCTGTCTTGCTGTGTTCCCCCTCACTCCTGATGCTGCCTGCCTTGCTGTGTTCCCCCTCCCTCCTGATGCTGCCTGCCTTGCTGTGTTCCCCTCCCTCCTGATGCACCTGACTTGCTGTGTTCCCTCTCCCTCCTGATGCTGCCTGCCTTGCTGTGTTCCACTCCCTCCTGATGCTGCCTGCCTTGCTGTGTTCCCCCTCCCTCCTGATGCTGCCTGTCTTGCTGTGACCCTCTCCCTCCTGATGCTGCCTGCCTTGCTGTGTCCCTCTCCATCCTGATACTGCCTGCCTTGCTGTGTTCCTCTCTCTCCTGTGCTGCCTGCCTTGCTGTGTTTCCCCTCCCTCCTGTTGCTGGCTGCCTTGCTGTGTTCCCTCTCCCTCCTGATGCTGCCTGCCTTGCTGTGTTCCTCTCCCTCCTGATACTGCCTGCCTTGCTGTGTTCCCTCTCCCTCCTGATGCTGCCTGCCATGCTGTGTTCCCTCTCCCTCCTGATGCTGCCTGCCTTGCTGTGTTCCTCTCCCTCCTGATACTGCCTGCCTTGCTGTGTTCCCTCTCCCTCCTGATACTGCCTGCCTTGCTGTGTTCCTCTCTCTCCTGATGCTGCCTGCCTTGCTGTGTACCCACTCCCTCCTGATGCTGCCTGCCTTGCTTTGTTCCTCCGATTCCTGATGCTTCCTGCCTTGCTGTGTTCCCTCTCCCTCCTGATGCTGCCTGCCTTGCTGTGTCCCTCTCTCTCCTGATGCACCTGCCTTGCTGTGTTCCCCCTCCCTCCTGATGCTGCCTGCCTTGCTGTGTTCCCTCTCCCTCCTGATGCTGCCTGCCTTCCTGTGTTCCCTCTCCCTCCTGATGCTGCCTGCCTTGCTGTGTTCCCTCTCCCTCCTGATGCTGCCTGCCTTGCTGTGTTCCTCTCCCTCCTGATGTTGCCTGCCTTGCTTTGTTCCTCCCCCTCCAGATGCTGCCTGCCTTGCTGTGTTCCATCTCCCTCCTGATGCTGCCTGCCTTCCTGTGTTCCCTCTCCCTCCTGATCCTGCCTGCCTTGCTGTGTCCCTCTCCCTCCTGATACTGCCTGCCTTGCTGTGTCCCCCTCCCTCCTGATACTGCCTGCCTTGCTGTGTCCCCCTCCCTCCTGATGCTGCCTGCCTTGCTGTGTTCCTCTCCCTCCTGATACTGCCTGCCTTGCTGTGTTCCCTCGCGCTCCTGATGCTGCCTGCCTTGCTGTGTTCCCTCTCCCTCCTGATGCTGCCTGCCTTGCTGTGTTCCTCTCCCTCCTGATACTGCCTGCCTTGCTGTGTTCCCTCGCGCTCCTGATGCTGCCTGCCTTGCTGTGTTCCCTCTCCCTCCTGATACCGCCTGCCTTGCTGTGTTCCCTCGCGCTCCTGTTGCTGCCTGCCTTGCTGTGTTCCCCCTTCCTCCTGATGCTGCCTGCCTTGCTGTGTCCCTCTCCCTCCAGATGCTGCCTGCCTTGCTGTGTTCCCCTCCCTCCTGATACTGCCTGCCTTGCTGTGTTCCCTCTCCCTCCTGATACTGCCTGCCTTGCTGTGTTCCCTCTCCCTCCTGATGCTGCCTGCCTTGCTGTGTTCCTCTGATTCCTGATGCTTCCTGCCTTGCTGTGTTCCCTCTCCCTCCTGATGCTGCCTGCCTTGCTGTGTCCCTCTCTCTCCTGATGCTGCCTGCCTTGCTGTGTTCCCCCTTCCTCCTGATGCTGCCTGCCTTGCTGTGTTCCCTCTCCCTCCTGATGGTGCCTGCCTTCCTGTGTTCCCTCTCCCTCCTGATGCTGCCTGCCTTGCTGTGTTCCCCCTCCCTCCTGATGCTGCCTGCCTTGCTGTGTTCCCTCCCCTCCTGATTCTGCCTGCCTTGCTGTGTTCCCTCTCCCTCCTGATGCTGCCTGCCTTGCTGTGTTCCCCCTCCCTCTTGATGCTGCCTGCCTTGCTGTGTTCCCTCCCCTCCTGATTCTGCCTGCCTTGCTGTGTTCCCTCTCCCTCCTGATGCTGCCTGCCTTGCTGTGTTCCTCTCCCTCCTGATGCTGCCTGCCTTGCTGTGTTCCTCTCCCTCCTGATGCTGCCTGCCTTGCTGTGTTCCCTCTCCCTCCTGATGCTGCCTGCCTTGCTGTGTTCCCTCTCCCTCCTGATGCTGCCTGCCTTGCTGTGTTCCCCCTCCCTCCTGATGCTGCCTGCCTTGCTGTGTTCCCTCTCCCTCCTGATACTGCCTGCCTTCCTGTGTTCCCTCTCCCTCCTGATGCTGCCTGCCTTGCTGTGTTCCCCCTCCCTCCTGATGCTGCCTGCCTTGCTGTGTCCATCTCCCTCCTGATGCTGCCTGCCTTGCTGTGTTCCCTCTCCCTCCTGATGCTGCCTGCCTTGCTGTGTCCCTCTCCCTCCTGATGCTGCCTGCCTTGCTGTGTTCCCTCTCCCTCCTGATACTGCCTGCCTTGCTGTGTTCCTCTGATTCCTGATGCTTCCTGCCTTGCTGTGTTCCCTCTCCCTCCTGATGCTGCCTGCCTTGCTGTGTCCCTCTCTCTCCTGATGCTGCCTGCCTTGCTGTGTTCCCCCTTCCTCCTGATGCTGCCTGCCTTGCTGTGTTCCCTCTCCCTCCTGATGGTGCCTGCCTTCCTGTGTTCCCTCTCCCTCCTGATGCTGCCTGCCTTGCTGTGTTCCCCCTCCCTCCTGATGCTGCCTGCCTTGCTGTGTTCCCTCCCCTCCTGATGCTGCCTGCCTTGCCGTGTCCCTCTCCCTCCTGATGCTGCCTGCCTTGCTGTGTCCCTCTCCCTCCTGATGCTGCCTGCCTTGCTGTGTTCCCCCTCCCTCCTGATGCTGCCTGCCTTGCTGTGTTCCCCCTCCCTCCTGATGCTGCCTGCCTTGCTGTGTTCCCTCTCCCTCCTGATGCTGCCTGCCTTGCTGTGTCCCCCTCCCTCCTGATGCTGCCTGCCTTCCTGTGTTCCCCCTCCCTCCTGATGCTGCCTGCCTTGCTGTGTCCGTCTCCCTCCTGATGCTGCCTGCCTTGCTGTGTTCCTCTCCCTCCTGATGCTGCCTGCCTTGCTGTGTCCCTCTCCCTCCTGATGCTGCCTGCCTTGCTGTGTTCCCTCTCCCTCCTGATACTGCCTGCCTTGCTGTGTTCCCTCTCCCTCCTGATGCTGCCTGCCTTGCTGTGTTCCCCTCCCTCCTGATGCTGCCTGCCTTGCTGTGTTCCCCTCCCTCCTGATGCTGCCTGCCTTGCTGTGTCCCTCTCCCTCCTGATACTGCCTGCCTTGCTGTGTCCCTCTCCCTCCTGATACTGCCTGCCTTGCTGTGTTCCTCTCCCTCCTGATGCTGCCTGCCTTGCTGTGTTCCCCTCCCTCCTGATGCTGCCTGCCTTGCTGTGTTCCCCTCCCTCCTGATGCTACCTGCCTTGCTGTGTTCCCCTCCCTCCTGATGCTGCCTGCCTTGCTGTGTTCCCCTCCCTCCTGATACTGCCTGCCTTGCTGTGTTCCCCTCCCTCCTGATGCTGCCTGCCTTGCTGTGTTCCTCCAGCCTCCTGTCTGTCCACTTTGGATTCCGGCCTTTTTTTTTTTTTACTGTCCCCACCACCATCTCTGTAATGAAGTCCAGTCACCCATCAACCTGTGCCGAAAATCATTTTTGAACATGTCTGCTCTTATCATTCTTCCCCTTCACTAGAATCGGTGAGGCCTGGTTTGTGAATTCTCTGTCAAGGGAAACAGGCCCCTCTTGTATATTCTGTCTCTGTCCCTCACAATGTTGTCAACCTTTAACATGTCACCCCTCAGCCTTCTCTGTTTCATGGGAACCTGTCCGAACCTCTCCAATCTCTCTCCCTATAACTACAATTCCCCAGGCCTAGCAACATTGTCCTAAATCTCTGCACTTTCTCCAGAGCAATTCCATCCTTCCTGTCATGTGGTGACCAGTTTTGTACATAGTTCTCCAGTCTGGCCTCACCAGTGTCTTATACAATTTCACCATTATATCCCTACTTTTGTATTCTATACTCTGCCAATGAAAGGGGCCAGTCTATATTCCTTCTTTACAACTTTATCACCTGCCCTGCTACCTTTCGGGACCTGTGCACTTGTGCACCAAGATTTCCTGCTCTCACTATGTTTCTGTTCTATTGTGTAGTTCATTTTATTGTTTAACCTCCCGACATGCATTCCCTCACACTGATCAGAGGTAAGCTCCATCAGCCACCTTCCTGCCCACTTCTCCAACCCATCGAAATCAGTTTGGAGCTGACAGCTATTCTCTACACCATCCATTACACGGCCAACTGTTGTGTCACCTGCAGATTTCTCAATTGTGCCCTGCCCGTTCAAGTCTGAATTGTTCATGTATAAATCGAACAGCAGGGGTCCCAACACTGATCCACTTCCATTCACAAGGACATCCATCACCCATACCTTTTGTTTCCTGTTACTGAGCCAATCCAACACATTACTCTGTATCCCATTGGTTTTTACTTGTATAACCTGTGTGCCATGAGGGACCTTGTCCACAGCATCCACAGAGAGAACATCCCCTGCTCCAAGCTCATCCATCCTCCTTGTCGCTCCCTTTAAGAACAATCAGATTTGTGAGACACGTCCTTCCCTTAC
Organism: Chiloscyllium plagiosum; assembly: GCF_037043375.1. Lineage (NCBI taxonomy): Eukaryota > Metazoa > Chordata > Chondrichthyes > Orectolobiformes > Hemiscylliidae > Chiloscyllium > Chiloscyllium plagiosum. The sequence goes on from NW_028270148.1 coordinate 3,691,205, forward strand.
CAAAGCCACACTCACTCTCCCTGACCAGTCTGTGCCTTTCAAAGTGACAGTTTGTTCAACCTCTCAGGACTGATTCTAACATTTTGCCCACCACTGACTGGCCTGTAAGTATTTGGCATTTCCTTTGTACTCTGTTTAAACACACACACACACACACACACACACACACACACACAGACACACACAGAGACACAGACACAGACACACACACACAGACACACACACAGACACACACACACAGAGACACACACACACAGACACACACACACACACATATAAGTTTGTGGGGTGTATTTGTATTTGCAGAATTACATTTTCCTTTCCTCAAAAGCTGCATGAATCCATGTAAAACACTGTAAACCTGCTTTTTAGATTAGATTAGATTAGATTACTTTACTTTACAGTGTGGAAACAGGCCCTTCGGCCCAACAAGTCCACACCGCCCCGCCGAAGCGCAACCCACCCATACCCCTACATTTACCCCTTACCTAACACTACGGGCAGTTTAGCATGGCCAATTCACCTGACCTGCATATCTTTGGACTGTGGGAGGAAACCGGAGCACCCGGAGGAAACCCACGCAGACATGGGGAGAATGTGCAAACTCCACACAGTCAGTCGCCTGAGGCGGGAATTGAACCCAGGTCTCTGGTGCTGTGAGGCAGCAGTGCTAACCACTGTGCCACCGTGCCGCCCTGCGTGCCACCGTGTGTCAGATGAGAATCAGTCTGACCATTGTGGCACAGACAGTCTCACACAGGGAAGCTCACACCTTCAATACATTATCTTGGCCGACATGACACCAATTGTTAAAGTTCACTTGAGAATGTAACTTTTTAAAAATGTTTTGTGATTTACACATGAAAGCACTGAAACCAACATGGTCATTCTAAAAGATGAGAGACTTAACAAACAATCCAGGTCTTTTTCAATATATAATGTCAGTTACATCACACTGTAAACTTATGCTATAAATTCTGTGTCTTACAATCTTATTCTCCACAACCACCTGATGAAGGAGCGGCGCTCCGAAAGCTAGTGCTTCCAATTAAACCTGTTGGACTATAACCTGGGGTTCTGTGATTTTTAACTTTGTACACCCCAGTCCAACCCCGGCATCTACAAATCAACTCTGATAGGTCCTTTTTTTCCTTAACTATCCTTTATATAGAGTCATAGAGTCATAGAGATGTACAGCATGGAAACAGACCTTTTGGTCCAACCCGTCCATACCAACCAGATATCCCAACCCAATCTAGTCCCACCTGCCAGCACCCGGCCTATATCCCTCCAAACCCTTCCTATTCATATACCCATCCAAATGCCTCTTAAATGTTGTAATTGTACCAGCCTCCACCACATCCTCTGGTAGCTCATTCCATACACGTACCATCCTCTGCGTGAAACAGTTGCCCCTTAGGTCTCTTTTATATCTTTCCCCTCTCACCCTAAACCGATGCCCTCTAGTTCTGGACTCCCCCCACCCCAGGGAAAAGACTTTGTCTATTTATCCTATCCATGCCCCTCATGATTTTGTAAACCTCTATCAGGTCACCCTCTCAGCCTCCGACACTCCAGGGAAAACAGCTCCAGCCTGTTCAGCCTCTCCCTGTAGCTCAGATCCTCCAACCCTGGCAACATCCTTGGAAATCTTTTCTGAACCCTTTCAAGTTTCAACATCTTTCTGATAGGAAAGAGACCAGAATTGCACGCAATATTCCAACAGTGGCCTAACCAATGTCCTGTACAGCCACAACATGACCTCCCAACTCCTGTACTCAATACTCTGACCAATAAAGGAAAGCATACCAAACACCTTCTTCACTATCCTATCTACCTGCGACTCCACTGTCAAGGAGCTATGAATCTGCACTCCAAGGTCTCTTTGTTCAGCAACACTCCCCAGGACCTTACCATTAAGTGTATAAGTCCTGCTAAGATTTGCTTTCCCAAAATGCAGCACCTCACATTTATCTGAATTAAACTCCATCTGCCACTTCTCAGCCCATTGGCCCATCTGGTCCAGATCCTGTTGCAATCTGAGGTAACCCTCTTCGCTGTCCACTACATCTCCAATTTTGGTGTCATCTGCAAACTTACTAACTGTACCTCTTATGCTCACATTCAAATAATTTATGTAAATGACAAAAAGTAGAGGACCCAGCACCGATCCTTGTGGCACTCCACTGGTCACAGGCCTCCAGTCTGAAAAACAACCCTCCACCATCACCCTCTGTCTTCTACCTTTGAGCCAGTTCTGTGTCCAAATGACTAGTTCCCTCTGTATTCCATGAGATCTAACCTTGCTAACCAGTCTCCCATGGGGAACCTTACTAGTAAACCATCTTTGATTTTCCTTTATCTTGCTTGCTAATATTATTCCATGCCTTCTCTTTGATTTCCTTTTTTTATTTGATCCCTGTACTCTCTATACTCCACTAGGCTTCCTTTATTTTATTCATTTGTGGGATTTGGGCATCGCTGGCTGGGCCAGCATTGATAGCTCGTCCCTAGTTGGCCCTTGAGAAGGTGGGGGTGAGCTGACTTCTTGAATCGCTGCAGTCCACTTGCTGTGGGTTGACCCACAATGCCCTTAGGGAGAGAATTCCAGGATTTTGACCCAATGAAGGAATAATGATGTATTTCCAAGCCAAGGAGATGAGTGGCTTGGAGGGGAACTTGCAGGGGGTGGTGTTCTCAATTACCTGCTGCCCTTGTCCTTCTCGATGACAGTGTCCTTCTCGATCTGCAGTGTTGAGGTTTCTGCGACTATCATAAGCTTTCTTTTTCTGTTTAACCTTCCCCTGTGTTTTTCTAGAAGACCGTGAGGGTCTAGATGTGGCAGTACCATTCTTATTTTTGGAAGGGACATGTCTGCCTGTTTGAGGACCTCATTTTTTAGCCCCTCCTACTGGTTTATCACTGATTTATCCTTCAACAGCCCTGTCCAGTCCATCTCAGCCAAATCACTTCTCCATTTTGTAAAACGTACCTTCCCTCAGTTTAAAACTTTTCCTCCTGACTTCCCTCTGTACTTCTACACAATAAAACTAAATCTAACTGAATTGTGTCTCTATCCCCGATCTGGTCACCCACTGTCTTCACCCACTTGCCCATCATCATTTCCTGAAACTAAATCCAGAATCTCCTCTCGTTAGGCTTGCCATGTATCATTTAAAATAATTCTCCAAACATACATACACATCTTCTTCTATCTCCCGCTCACTGTTTGAGGGTCTGTAGCTGAAAATGTGTTGCTGGAAAAGCGCAGCAGGTCAGACAGCATCCAAGGAGCAGGAGAATCGACGTTTCGGGTATGAGCACTTCTTCAGGAATGAGGAAAGTGTGCGCAGCAGGCTAAGATAAAAGGTAGGGAGGAGGGATTTGGGGGAGGGGCGTTGGGAATACGATAGGTGGAAGGAGGTTAAGGTGAGGGTGATAGGCCGGAGTGGGGGTGGGGGCGGAGAGGTCAGGAAGAAGATTGCAGGTTAGGAAGGTGGTGCTGAGTTCGAGGGTTGGGACTGAGACAAGGTAGGGGGAGGGGAAATGAGGAAACTGGAGAAATCTGAGTTCATCCCTTGTGGTTGGAGGGTTCTTAGGCGGAAGATGAGGCGCAGTTCCTCCAGCCGTCGTGATGCTATGGTCTGGCGATGGAGGAGTCCAAGGACCTGCATGTCCTTGGTGGAGTGGGAAGGGGAGTTGAAGTGTTGAATTGTAGTAGTGTAGAATTGAAGTGTTGAAGTGTAGTACAGGGCTAATAATGTAACTGCCTGTTTTGTTGATTTCTAAGTGCAACCCATAAAGCCTCATTTGTTAACCTGTTTCGTATATCATCCCTCCTCACAACTGTCATTGTTTAACCAATTTCAACAGCAGTTACAGAATGTTCTCACTTGATGGACTGACTCTGGGCTGGCTGGCCACACCCAGGTTACTCTGCTCATGTAAATGAAGACTGACTTGGTGATGGGATCCCAGCCGCTGTGTAGTTATGTCAACTAGAATATGTGATAGAGCAAAGTGTACAGCTGACACTGAAAGTCTGCAGAGGGAAATTGATAGGTTAAGTGAGTGGGCTGCAGTGTGGCAGATGGAATACAGTGTGAGGTCATCCATTTTGTTTGGAATCACAGCAAAATGGAGTCCTATTTAAATGGTGATAAACTGCAGCACGCTGCTGTGCAGAGGGACCTGGGTGTCCTTGTGCAACAATCACAAAACATTGGCTTGCAGGTGCAGCGGGTAAAAGAGAGGACAAATATTGTCCTTCATTGCTAAGGGGATTGAGTTTAAAAGCAGAGAGGTTATGCTGCAGCTGTACAAGGTGCTGGTGTGGCCACACCTGGAGTACTGTGTGCAGATTTGTTCTGACCTGAGAAAGGAGGGGGTGCAAAGGAGGTTCACTCGGTTGGTTCCGGAGTGGAGGGGATTGGCTTATGAGGAGGGACTGAGTAAACTGGGATTACATTCATTGATAAACAGGTATGTTACATGGGCCAGGACTTCTGAAAGATGTAGAGCAGTTCTGTAAAATATGTCAAACATGTCCGATAGAATATAAGCCTCAATATGTCATCAAACTTGTACTTTAACAGCTGATACCTTCTTGGAAGGACTGTTTAGTTGAGTGTTAGGGTCAATTCAGAGGAAATCTCTTATAATAAAGAAATCAGGATTTGTTTGAAATGAGAGAAAAAAACCCTGGATCTGAACGTGTAAGGCACGATTGTGGGATGCCAAATGCTCACTGTCAGACTGGCAGGATCCCATTTTAAAGTTTCATATGTACCCACCTGGTGTGTCACTGTGAAAGGCTGTGAAATGTGATTCTGTAGCAATGGTGTATATAATAGTACAGGCTCTGATTCAATGCGTGAAGTGTCACTATGGAGAAAGACCATGTGGGTGTAGAAAAGGTGCAGAGAGAGAGAGAGCAGAATTAATGCTTGAGAAGTCTGAACAAGGCGATGCTTTGACAACGGATGAATGGGCATTGCACAACAATCGCCAGGCAGAGATGTTCCCTCCCAGTCAGAGAGCACTTCAGCAGTCAAGGGCATTCAGCCTGGGATTTTCGGGTGACCATCCTCCAAGGCAGACTTCGGGATACGGAACGCAGAGTCACCAAACAGAGGCTGATAGCCAATTTCAGTACCCATGGGGACGGCCTCAACTGGAATTTTGGGTCATATCGCACTACAGGTGACCCTGCCACACTGTACACTCTCACATACACATGTGCACATACACAAACACTCACACATGCAAGTACGCACATAACATGCGTGCACACAT